>NW_026114056.1:0-85623 GCF_018139145.2 Gymnogyps californianus | reverse complement strand
TGTTCTCATGATGACCCTGGTTCATCTTCATCCTTTGCTAAGCGAACTGATTTTTTTGTATATTTCTTCTTCTGTATAGGGGCAACTGATACTGGCACAGGTTGGTTCTCTGGTTCAGCCGCAGTGCCTGTCGCAGGGGTTGGAGTAGCGCCATGTCTGTTGTGGGGGTTGGAGTAGCCGCAGTGTCTGTCGCCAGCGTTGAGTAGCCGCAGTATCTGTTGCCGGGGTTGCAGTAGCCGCTGTGCCTGTCGCAGGGGTTGGAGTAGCCGCAGTATCTGTCAGTCTCTTTTCCCTCCCTTCCTGAGGGTGCTGCACAGTATCGAGCAGTGTTTGGTAGATACTGGCCAGGGCCAGCACAGTGCGATAAGTTGTGCCTCTTTGGAATAGCCACAGCATTTTCCTTTCAGATAGTCTATCACTTTATCAGGGTCCTGTAGTTGTTCGGGAGTGAAGTTCCAAACCATTGGAGGTGAGAGTTCTCTAGATACCTGCCCATATTCTCCCACATGCCATGCCACCCATGGACTATTAAGCCTCGGGGCAGATCTCCAAGTGGTATTCTTAAACAGTTGTTTAATCTTAAACAAGACCTGAACACATTCAGGAGACAAAGCAATAGGAACATGCTGGTTTGAACATCCCAAGGATATCAAAGTTCTCAAGAGCTACTGTAATTTGCCTGGAGGAGAAGGGGAAGCTGAAGAAATGTGTTCCCCCGTGGCTTGGCTCTCCGATGAGAAAAGGTACAAGGTGTATTATTAATAGTTTTCTGATAGATGGCTCCAAAGTACGGAGGTGACGGCAATGCTGAGTACAAATACCAGATTAGTTTCACGACCAGCATTCTATCGTATCATAAGCCAGTGTTACAAAGTAGAACAACATGATAACTCTGGCCCAATTCCCACGGGTGATAAACAGCACAACAGGGAGCATATACTGCAAGTAAGGTGTTTACATACACATCTTTAAGAACAAGCGCACCAACTGTGAGAGCAAATACATCAACATTGTGACCAGTGACTATCGAACTAATATAATGAATGTTTATAACAAATTAGTTCTAACACATTCCAGTCAGATCTGTTGTTATCTCAACCCATCGTGCCCCATGTTGGGTGCTAAAAAGGACTGTCGTGGTTTAACCCCAGCCGGCAGCTAAGCACCACGCAGCCGCTCGCTCACTCCCCCCACCCAGTGGGATGGGGAGAGAATCGGAAAAAAAACCCCAACCTCGTGGGTGGAGATAAAGACAGTTTAATAGGACAGAAAGGAAGGAAAAATAATTATAATGATAATAATAATAATAATATGACAATAGTAATTACTAAAAGAATTAGACTATACAAAACAAGTGGTGCACAATGCAATTGCTCACCATTCGCCAACCGATGCCCAGTTAGTTCCGAGCAGCGATCCGCCCTCCCAGCCAACTCCCCCACTTTATATACTGGGCATGACGTTCTATGGTATGGAATTTTCCTTTGGCCGTTTGGGTCAGCTGTCCTGGCTGTGTCCCTCCAACTTCTTGTGCCCCTCCAGCCTTCTTGCTGGCTGGCATGAGAAGGTGAAAATCCTTGACTTAGTATAAACACTACTTAGCAACAACTAAAAACATCAGTGTGTTATCAACATTATTTTCCTACTAAATCCAAACACAGCACTATACCAGCTACTAGGAAGAAAATTAACTCTATCCTAGCCGAAACCAGGACACCAACACATGATAAGGGAGGTTCTGATAAGAACGAACCTGGTGTCCTGGTCTTTTCTTAACTCCCTCTCTGTGTAATCTCACTCTCTATCCCCTGTGTATGTGTGCTGCAAGGGCAAAGTGCCAGCTACTGGTGAGACCTCTGTGAGTGGATTTAGTGCTAGCTACTGGAGTCAGGCCAAGGGTGTGGACACCCTCCCCGGTCTGTGGTGTCAGCTACTGGAGCAAGTGAGGGTCCTAGCATCAGTAGTTGGAGGGGCCCTAGATCTCTGGATCTAGGGAGGGTCCTACAGACTTTGAGCCCGGAGTGCCAGTGTACTGGGCCTAGCTGGGATGCAGTTAACTTTCTTCATAGCACCCCATGTGGTGCTGTGTTTTGCATTTGTGGCCAAAACAGTGTTGATAACACACCAGTGTTTTGGCTATTGCTGAACAGTGCTTGCACAGCATCAAGGCTGTCTCTCCAAACCCCGCCCCCCCCCCCCCAAAGGCCAGTAGGCTGGAGGATGGGCAAGAGGTTGGGAGGGGACACAGTCAGGACAGCTGACCCCAACTGACCAAAGGGATATTCCATACCATATGACATCATGCTCAGCAATAAAAGCTCAGGGAAAGGGGGAGGATGGGGGGGGCAGTAAATCCTGTTATCCTCTGTAACACCTTCATCATCCCTTTTCCCAACCTGGCTGGGGCAGGGCTTCCCTATGGGAGGTTTATTGGAGCCAGTTCTTCCAGGAGAAAGGTGTAGGAGGAGTCTTCCACTGGTGGAGCTGATGGCGTGAGGCCATTCTCAGCCTGCTGTGGCAGATGTCCTTTGTTGCTGTTGGAGTTCATGTACCTGGGTGGCCAACTCCCTGGTGCTTCTGCCATGCCACTGGGCCATGTCCTTCCTTGCTCTTACAGCCGTGCCCACAGAGCTCCGTGGGTCACTCTGGGGCATCTGCTCCTTCAGTCCATCAGCAGGTGGCACCGGGCCCCCTTGTTCTCGTATGGCGGCCACCCGTGCCTTCACAGGGGAGGAGGCAGAAACTTCACAGACGGAGCGCATCACCTACTTCCCCCACCAGGGCCAAGGTGTTGGTTCCTAAGATCATCCCAGCCATGGTACTGGCTAACCAAGGGGCCCCCCACAAACCAATCACTTCCAAATGGCCTGGGTCACCCCCTCTTGGTCCAGATCGATCAAAGGTGGGCTGTCTGTCATGCCATACACCACTTTGACCACCGCTCATTCCCTTAACCTCTGAATCCCTTCTTCAGCCATATGCCACCACTTCTGGATGCACATATCCAGAAGGTCCTCTTTCTGTAAATCACATCCTCTCACCCCAGCAAGCAGTCTATGTCACAGATTAGTTTCACCACAAGATCTGATTGCACTATCCACAGCTCCATCATTGGACAGAGACCTCCAACCATGGTGCCTCCCAGTTATCTAGCTCTAAGCTGCTGGTGCCCACATCCCAGAACCTTAATAGTCAGGTTAGCAGGTTTTCTTATACTCCCCGCTTAAAATCAGCCCTTAGGTCTCTGTGGTGGGTTGAACTTGGCTGGCTGCCAGGTGCCCACCAAGCCATTCTGTCACTCCCCCTCCTCAGCAAGACAGGGGGGAAAATAAGATGAAAAACTGGTGAGTCGAGATAAAGGCGGTTTAATGAAAGAAAGCAAAGGCTGTGCCCGGAAGCAAAGCAAAAAAAAAAAAAAAAAAAAAAAGATTTATTCTCTACTTCCCATCAGCAGGCCATGTCCAGCCACTTCCTGGGAAGCAGGGCCTCAGTATGCATAGTGGTTGCTTCGGAAGACAAATGCCTTAATAACGAATGCCCCCTCCTCCTCCTCCTTTCTCTTAGCTTCTATTGCTGAGCACGACGTCATATGGTATGGAATATCCCTTTGGTCAGTTTGGGTCAGCTGTTCTGGCTATGTCCCCTCCCAACCTCTTTCCCACCCTCCAGCCTACTGGCCTTTGGGGGGAGAGGGGGGGCGGGTTTGGAGAGACAGCCTTGATGCTGTGCAGCACTGCTCAGCAATAGCCAAAACACTGGTGTGTTATCAACATCTTTCTAGCTACAAATACAAAGCACAGCACTATGAGGGCTGCTATGGGGAAAGTTAACTCCATCCCAGCCAGACCCAATACAGTCTCAGAAATCAGCACTATGTAAAGATAATATGGTTTCATCTTCTTCCTCTTCTTCCAATATACCCCCAGATGGGCCACCATGATCCCTGACACTGTCATTTCCCCGCCGCCCTCCGTTGTCCCAAAAATCAAGATTCTTTCACCCGGTGTGCAAAAAAGCCGATTAACACACAGAGTCGAGATATTTGTTTATTTCATGTCTGCGCAGAGATGGGTGCTAGGTGGTAACTCCACAAAGCTAGCACACCCGGTTAACACCCGGTAAAGCATTTTATACCTTTCGAGCAACAGTTATCAGTATTTTTACAGTTTCGCTGAGTTACCCTCGTTCCTATTGGTTCTCGCAAGCCTCATCTCCACTTAAAGTCGCAGTGTCCTCCTTTTTTACTGTGCATGTTCTGTGAGGAAGGGGCTTCTGTTGGTAGGGGGCTCTCCCTACCCGAGGGCAGGTTTTCTAGTATGTTAATTAGGATAGTTCACTCAAAGTTCAAGTAGCTCTTTGGTTGCCCTTGTGCTTATCTTGGTATTTCTTTACCCGGCTGACTTATGGTGTCATCTTGTTTCTCTTCTCAAGGTTGCGCCTCATTAACTAAGTAGGATCCTTTGTTTTTGTTTCTCCCATATCTCCAACAATTCCCCCCTTTGAGACTTAGATAAATAGCTTGTATTTAAAATAATTCTCACTTAGATCTTGATCTTTTCATTCTAAAATTTCCATCTCTGGGAGGCTTCAGAATTTTCCAAAACTGCTCATAGGTTCCTTCCCATTGCCATATATCTTGTTGGAATTTTTTCCTATCCTTTATAGGGAAGTTTTCAAGTTCGAGGGATTTATCTCCCTCTGTCATGAGCGTGCATACCCTGGGTGATTGCATTAGAGCAATTTGCTTCATCATGAGCCAAACCTTAAAATACATGTGGCGGGTTGACCCTGGCTGGATGCCAGGTGCCCACCAAAGCAGCACTATCACTCCCCTCCTCAGCTGGACAGGGGAGAGAAAATATAATGAAAGGCTCGTGGGTCGAGATAAGGACAGGGAGATCACTCACCAATTACTGTCACAGGCAAAACAGACTTGACTTGGGGAAAAAAATTAATTTACTTTATTACTAATCAAATCAGAGTAGGATAATGAGAAATAAAACCAAATCTTAAAAACACCTTCCCCTCACCCCTCCCTTCTTCCCGGGCTTAACTTTACTCCCGAATTTTCTACCTCCTCCCCCTGAGCGGCGCAGGGGGATGGGGAAGGGGGTTGCGGTCAGTTCATCACACGTTGTTTCTGCCGCTCCTTCCTCCTCAGGGGGAGGACTCCTCACGCTCTTCCCCTGCTCCAGCGTGGGGTCCCTCCCATGGGAGACAGTCCTCCACAAACTTCTCCAATGTGGGTCCTTCCCACGGGCTGCAGTTCTTCACGAACTGCTCCAGCGTGAGTTCTTTCCACAGAGTGCAGTCCTTCAGGAACAGACTGCTCCAGTGTGGGTCCCCTGCGGGGTCACAAGTCCTGCCAGCAAATCTGCTCCAGCGTGGGCTCCTCTCTCCACAGGTCCACAGGTCCTGCCAGGAGCCTGCTCCAGCACGGGCTTCCCATGGGGTCACAGCCTCCTTTGGGCATCCGCCTGCTCCGGCGTGGGGTCCTCCACGGGCTGCAGGTGGATATCTGCTCCACTGTTCACCTCCAGGGACTGCAGGGGGACAGCCTGCCTCACCATGGTCTTCACCACAGGCTGCAGGGGAATCTCTGCTCCGGCACCTGGAGCACCTCCTCCCCCTCCTTCTTCCCTGACCTTGGTGTCTGCGGAGTTGTTTCTCTCACATATTCTCACTCCTCTCTCTCACTGCAACTGCTACTACTCCCCTGTAACTTCTTTTCCCTTTCTTAAATATGTTATCACAGAGGCGCTACCACTGTTACTGATTGGCTCGGCCTTGGCCAGCGGCGGGTCCGTCTTGGAGCCCGCTGGCATTGGCTCTATCAGACATAGGGGAAGCTTCTAGCAGCTTCTCACAGAAGCAACCCCTATAGCCCCCCCACTACCAAAACCTTGCCACGCAAACCCAATACAATACAATATGATTATAAGCAGTAAACATAAACATGTTAGTAATAACAAGATCACAACGGGATGTAGCATGAGATTAAGAATGCCTGTTGCCTTGGGTGGCCATCCGAGGAGGGCTTCCCACCACCTATGTTCTCCACCTTTCTTCACCCGGTCCAAAACACGATGTATCTCTTCTGTGTCATGGTGAACAGTGATTGAAGTCCTTTGTCCATCTTCTCGGGCACGTTCCAGCAACCGGCGTAGATCATTATGTTGTAACAATTTTTTCACCAGCGTGAGATTCATCCCAATGGGAGTACGCAATAGATCTTTAACTAAAGTATAATTGGATTGTAACAGCTGACAAGTCGTAACAGGAGCTGAATAGTTGAAATCACATCCTATAATGTTAGTAAAGTTACAAATGCAAGTATTTGAGTGATTATTTATCCCGACAGTAATATGATCTACAACTATAAAATTACATAGAGTTCTTATACACACACATCCTTTCCCAATATATATAAGTACAGTTCCAGGGATTTCTTTTGGATGTATCTCGAAGTGACAAACATTTTGCTCAGTGTCAAGACAAATGTCTTGAGCTCTGATGGTATTACTTTCGCAAATAAATCCCTGTTGTTCCTGTACCACACATGCATCAGCCTCAACAGTCTGCCATCTGTTATTGTTTCGTTGGGCCCATACTCTATGCTCTAATGGATAGAGCACAGTCCCGTTGTGATTTAATCCTAACACAATGATCGGGTAGATGGTTTTTACTGATGCATTCTGTATGGTTACGACAAAGGCCGTGGCTTTGTTATCAATAGGATTGTGAGTGAAATTGACTAGATACCACCATGACTGGAATTCTCTTTCAAATGCAGTTGCATTTTCCCAGATTATTTCCTGAATTTCACTAGGCAAGGTGCCATCTTCACCTTCTCTTACAATTGCTGCTATTGTATATTGCACCCACAGTTGAGCTTGGATACAAACAAGAGCTAGAGAAACATTATTTTGGGCTATACCAAGTGCATCTATGATTAATTGGTGGTCCTTTTCATTAACCCTTTCCCATTGAGGCAATATATCAGATAACAGCCATTGATGAGTTCCTAAAGCTGACAGGGAGGATCGCAATGGATATTCTAATTTGTTTAGATCATGTGTGGCTGTACTAAGTTTGTTTGCAAGTACTTCAGCATCTATGCTGTTTAAGACTCCCAATCCTGTCCCTAGGATACCAGTTACATTTCTTTTTACTCGATTTGGAAGGGTAAGAGACTGCCCATGTAACCGTGCTAACCATCCTGTATAGGACATACTTCTGAACGGTGAACAGGCTGGTTTAACTGCTGTCCTGGTTTTGGCTGCGACAGAGTTAACTTTCTTTTTAGTAGCTGGTACAGTGCTGTGTTTTGGATTTAGTGTGAGAATGATGTTGATAACACTCTGATGTTGTAGTTGTTGCTAAGTAGCACTTATCTTAAGCCAAGGACTTTTCAGTTTCCCATGCTCTGACAGCAAGCAGGTGTGCAAGAAGCTGGGAGGGAGCATAGCCAGGGCAGCTGACCTGAACTAGCCAAAGGGGTATTCCATACCATGGAACGTCATGCCCAGTATCTAAACAGGGGGGAGTTGGCCGGGAGGGGTGGATCGCGGCTCTGGCATCAGTCAGCGGGTGGTGAGCAATTGCATTGTGCATCACTGTTTTTTTTCCTTCCCGTTCCCCCCGCCTTTTTTTGTTATATTCTTTTTCATTACTATTATTATTATTATTATTATATTTCATTATTACTATTGTTAGTATTATATTTTACTTTAGTTATTAAACTGTTCTTATCTCAACCCACGAGTTTTACTTTTTTTTTCCTTTCCTCCTCCCCACCCCACTGGGAGGGGGAGGGGGAAGCAGCTGCGTGGTGCTTAGTTGCTGGCTGGGGTTAAACCACGACAGCCTTTTTGGCATCCAACGTGGGGCAGGAAGGGTTGAGATAACAATGGATCTGATCAGAGTGCGTTAAAACAAACTTGTTATAAGCATTCATTGTATTGGTTTGATAGTTACTGGTTACAATGTGGGTTCGTTTGCTCTCAAAGTTGGTGTTGTGGTTCTTGAAATTGTGTTATGTAATGCCCTACTTGCAGTATATACTCCCTGTTGTGCTGTTTATCACCTGTGGGAACCAGACTAGAGTTATCACGTTGTTGTTGTTTGTAACACTGGCTTATGATATGATAGAAGTGCAAGCTGTGAAACTAATCGGGTGTTTGTACTCGGCATTGTTGTCACCTCTGTACTTCGGGAGCTGCCTATGGGAGACTATTAATAATTGTACCTTTTACCTTTTCTCCTCTGGGAGCCAATCTATGGAGGAGACATCTCCGTACTTCGGGTGCTATCTCCTGGAGAATATTAATAACTGCACTTTCTACTTTTTCTCCTCGGGGAGCCAACCTATTGGGGAGACATCTCCCCACATTTTCCCTTTCTCTGCCAGGTTAATTACAATAGCATTGGAGGAGATGATTGTAAATTTTGAATATCCTTGGGATGTTGAACTCAGCATGGTCCTATTGCTAGGAATCAGCCTGTTCCTGAATGTGATTCAGATCTTGTCTAGGGTTAAACAACTATTTAAAAATGCCACCCAGAGATCAGCTCCCACGACTGCGGCTACTCCAACCCTGGTGACAGGCACTGCAGCTAGTCAAACTCTGGCGACAGGCACTGCGGCTACTCAAACCCCAGCGACAAGCAGTGCGGCTACTCAAACTCTGGCAACAAGCACTGTGGCTACTCAAACCCCAGCAACAAGCAGTGCGGCTACTCAAACTCTGGCGACAAGCACTGCGGCTACTCAAACCCCAGCGACAAGCAGTGCGGCTACTCAAACTCTGGCGACAGCTACTGCAGCTACTCTAATCCCTATGACAAGCACTGTGGCTACTCAAACCCCAGCGACAGGCACTGTGGCTATTCAAACCTTGGCGATGGATGATGCAGCTGAACTAGAGAATCAACCGGTGCCAATATCAATCGCCCCTATACAGAAGAGGAAATATACAAAAAAACCCAGCTCACTTAGAGAAGGATGAAGGTGAACCAGGGTCATCACGAGAACAGGAGGAAGAGGCAGAACTGGAGATAATCACCCGATCCCTATTCCCGAGTGAGCTGCGAGATATGCGAAAAGACTTCAGCCGTCATCCAGGCGAGCACATTATCACCTGGCTGCTCCGATGCTGGGATAATGGGGCAAGTAGCTTGGAATTAGAGGGTAAGGAAGCCAAGCAATTGGGTTCCCTTTCTAGGGAAGGTGGCATTGACAAGGCAATTGGAAAAAAGACACAAGCCCTCAGCCTCTGGAGGCAACTCCTGTCAAGTGTGAGGGAAAGGTACCCCTTCAAGGAAGATGTTATATGTCACCCAGGCAAGTGGACCACCATGGAGAGAGGTATCCAGTACCTGAGGGAATTAGCTGTGCGGGAGATGGTTTATTATGACCCAGATGATGGGCAGTTACCCACAGATCCAGATGAAGTCCAATGTGCACGACCCATGTGGCAGAAGATTGTAAGGAGCGCACCATCATCATGTGCCAATGCATTGGCAGTAATGGACTGGAAAGACGAGGAGGGACCAACAGTAGATGAATTGGCTCGCCGACTTTGGCAATATGAAGAAAGTCTCACTTCCTCCCTCGTCGCGGCTGTGGAGAAACTGCCAGACATACTAGCCGAGAAATGGTCCCAAGAGTTCCAGCGATTTGAGGATAAGTTCTGCCTCCCACCTGCATGGACCAATATCTCAGCCATTAGGAGAAGGTATTCCTCTGGGCAAGAGAGAGGAGAGAGAAGGTATATACCACGTGGTATCCTGTGGTTTTACCTGCTTGACCCCGGAGAGGATATGATGAAGTGGGATGGAAAACCTACCTTGGTCCTAGATGCACGGGTACGTGAATTGCAAGGAAAAACAACCACAAATGAGGGTTCTTCCAGGAAAATGGTTGCTTCAGCCTCCAGTGAGCCCTGCGAGCAGTGCGGCAGACAGAGTGGAAGGGCAGATCTTACTCCTGATTCTATGAGAAGGAATTCTAATCCATCTTTACAAAGAGTGAGTGGAGAATCCTATGACCAGGACTAGAGGGGCCCTGCCTCCAGCCAGGCGGAGGAGAGGGACAACCGGGTTTACTGGACTGTGTGGATTCAATGGCCTGGCACATCAGATCCACAGGGGTACAAGGCTCTAGTAGACACCGGTGCACAGTGTACTCTAGTGCCATCAAGCTATAAAGGGGTAGAACCTATTTGTATTTCTGGAGTGACAGGGGGATCTCAACAGCTAACTGTATTGGAGGCTGAAATAAGCCTAACTGGGAATGAGTGGCAAAAACACCCCATTGTGACTGGCCCAGAGGCCCCATGCATCCTTGGCATAGATTATCTCAGGAGAGGGTATTTCAAGGACCCAAAAGGGTACTGGTGGGCCTTTGGTATAGCTGCCTTGGAGATGGAGGGAATTGAACAGTTGTCCACCTTGCCCGGTCTCTCGGAGGACCCTTCGGTTGTGGGGTTGCTGAGGGTCAAAGAGCAACAGGTGCCAATCGCTACCACAAGGGTGCACCAGAGGCAACATCACACCAACCGAGACTCCCTGATTCCCATCCATATGCTGATTCATCAACAGGAGAGCCAAGGAGTAATCAGCAGGACTCGCTCACCCTTTAACAGCCCCATTTGGCCAGTGCGAAAGTCTAATGGAGAATGGAGACTAACAGTAGACTATCGTGGCCTGAATGAAGTCACGCCGCTGCTGAGTGCTGCTGTGCCAGACATGCTAGAACTTCAATATGAACTGGAGTCAAAGGCAGCCAAGTGGTACGCCACAAGTGATATCGCTAATGTATTTTTCTCAATCCCTTTGGCAGCAGAGTGCCGGCCACAGTTTGCTTTCACTTGGAGGGGCGTCCAGTACACCTGGAATCGACTGCCCCAGGGGTGGAAACACAGCCCCACCATTTGCCATGGACTAATCCAGACTGCACTGGAACAGGGTGAAGCTCCAGAACACCTGCAGTACATTGATGACATCATCGTATGGGGCAACACAGCAGAAGAAGTTTTTGAGAAAGGGGAGAAAATAATCCAAATCCTTCTGAAGGCTGGTTTTGCTATAAAACAGAGTAAGGTGAAGGGACCCGCAGAGGAGATTCAGTTTTTAGGAATAAAATGGCAAGACGTATGTCATCAGATCCCAATGGATGTGATCAACAAAATAGCAGCTATGTCTCCACCAACTAGTAAACAGGAAACGCAAGCTTTCTTAGGTGTTGTGGGTTTTTGGAGAATGCATATTCCAAATTATAGTCTGATTGTAAGCCCTCTCTATCAAGTGACCTGGAAGAGGAATGATTTTAAATGGGGCCCTGAGCAACAATAAGCCTTTGAACAGATTAAATGGGAGATAGTTCATGCAGTAGCCCTTGGGCCAGTCCGGGCAGGACCAGATGTTAAAAATGTGCTCTACACCGCAGCCGGGGAGAATGGCCCTACCTGGAGTCTCTGGCAGAAAGCACCACCAGGGGAGACCTGAGGTCGACCCCTAGGGTTTTGGAGTCGGGGATATCGAGGATCCAAGGCCCGCTATACTCCAAATGAAAAGGAGATATTAGCAGCATATGAAGGAGTTTGAGCTGCTTCAGAAGTGGTTGGTACTGAAACACAGCTCCTGTTGGCACCCCGACTGCCGGTGCTGGGCTGGATGTTCAAAGGGAAGGTCCCTTCTACACATCATGCAAGTGATGCTACATGGAGTAAGTGGGTTGCACTGATCACACAACAAAGTCGAATAGGAAACCCCAGTCGCCCAGGAATTTTGGAGGTGATCATGGACTGGCCAGAAGGCAAAGATTTTGGAATATCGCCAGAGGAGGAGGTAACGCGTGCTGAAGAGGCCCCACTGTATAATAAACTGCCAGAAAAGGAGAGGCAATATGCCCTGTTCACTGATGGGTCCTGTCGCATTGTAGGAAAGCATCGGAGGTGGAAGGCGGCTGTATGGAGTCCTGTACGACAAGGTGCAGAAACTGCTGAAGGAGAGGGTGAATCAAGTCAGTTTGCAGAGGTGAAAGCCATCCAGCTGGCTTTAGACATTGCTGAACGAGAAAAATGGCCAGTGCTCTATCTCTATACTGACTCATGGATGGCGGCAAATGCCCTGTGGGGGTGGTTGCAGCAATGGAAGCGGAGCAACTGGCAACGCAGAGGTAAACCCATCTGGGCTGCTGCATTGTGGCAAGATATTGCTGCCCGGCTAGAGAACCTGGTTGTGAAAGTACGTCATGTAGATGCCCACGTACCCAAGAGTCGGGCCACTGAAGAACATCAAAACAATCAACAGGCAGACAAGGCTGCTAGGATTGAAGTGGCTCAGGTGGATCTGGACTGGCAGCATAAGGGTGAATTATTTCTGGCTCGGTGGGCCCACGACACCTCAGGCCATCAGGGAAGAGATGCAACATATAGATGGGCTCGCGATCGAGGGGTGGACCTGACCATGGACACTATCGCACAGGTCATCCATGAATGTGAAACATGCGCTGCAATCAAGCAAGCCAAGCGGTTAAAGCCTCTTTGGTTTGGAGGACGATGGCTGAAATATAAATATGGGGAGGCCTGGCAGATTGACTATATCACACTCCCACAAACCCGCCAAGGCAAGCGCCATGTGCTCACAATGGTGGAAGCAACCACCGGATGGCTGGAAACATATCCCGTGCCCCATGCCACTGCACGGAACACTATCCTGGGCCTTGAGAAGCAAGTCTTATGGCGACATGGCACCCCAGAAAGAATTGAGTCAGACAACGGGACTCATTTCTGGAACAATCTTATAGACACCTGGGCCAAAGAGCATGGCATTGAGTGGGTGTATCATATCCTCTGTCATGCACCAGCCTCTGGGAAAATGGATTAATGGATACAATGGGTTGTTAAAGACTACATTGAGAGCAATGGGTGGTGGGACCTTCAAACATTGGGATACACATCTAGCAAAGGCCACCTGGTTAGTCAACACTAGAGGATCTCTCAATCAAGCTGGCCCTGCCCAATCAGAACTTTTACATACTGTATAAGGGGATAAAGCCCCTGTAGTGCACATAAAAAATATGCTAGGGAAAGACAGTCTGGGTTACTCCTGCCTCAGGCAAAGGCAAACCCATTCGTGGGACTGCTTTTGCTCAAGGACCTGGGTGCCCTTGGTGGGTGATGCGGAAGGATGGGGAAGTCCGATGTGTGCCTCAAGGGGATTTGATTTTAGGTGAGAACAGCCAATAGATTAAATTGTATGATAGTAATTGCTATATAATCCTGCCACTGTATGTCATCATCATTATAATTGTTATATGCTATATTAATGGTATTACAGTAAGAATTACTTAGATTAATGAAGAATGAACTTTGACAAAACTGAGTGAAGTGCAGTAGTGATGGAACCAGGACTGACTTCAGCATGCAACAATCCGACACCGCTCACCATCCTCCTGCTGCGCCCAATGTCACCTGCCCGCCACACCACACAGAAGCCCAATCCTGCTCTGCCGACTGAGCGGACTTTGCGCCATCCCTCCTGCCCAGACAGACTGTTACGACAGATGGAGCCCAAAGTCATGGACTGAATGAACTCAACAGACATTTGGTAGAGATGGCCCATAGACTGTGGGAATGATATCTGTATGTATATATTAAAAGACAGGAAAGGTGGTGGTGATTAATTGGAAATGTATCAGAAAGTGTGGGATCTGGGCATGATGTAAATGGTATAGAATAAGGGGTGGATATTGTCCTGGTTTCAGCTGGGACAGAGTTAACTCTCTTCTTGGTAGTAGCTGGTACAGTTACTAGGGGTAAGAGACTGCCCATGTAACCGTGCTAACCATCCTGTATAGGACATACTTATGAACGGTGAACAGGGTGGTTTAACTGCAGAGATATTAATCTGCACTGATAGTTCTACCCGTTTGAGGGACCATGATGGATTAAACAAAAGTCGTTGTTGTCCAACCCTTTTAACGACATATGGTCCAATTCTAGTTATCTGGGGGGTTATTTCCTTTAGTAATATCCTAATTACTTCCCTAGCCCCATTGTTGCGACAAGGGAAAGCCTCAGGCCATCTGGAAAATGTATCCACTAGAACAAGTAGATACTTATGCTGTCCACATTTTGATAATTCAGAGAAATCTATTTGCCAGTATTCCCCAGGGGTTATTCCTCTTTTTACGTCACCTGCTGGCGGCTTTCTTTGTATTTTGGGATTATTTACACAACAAGTTTGACATGTCTTTACTATTATATCTGCATTTGTCTGCATTTTTGGCCCTACAGCGTATCTCTCAACACTGCTTATCATAGCATCGGCTCCCATGTGAGTTTCTTCATGTAGTTTCTTGAGGAGAGCTTCCATCATTTTCTTTTAATTTCATCAAAACTACTCTGACACTCTGGAGTCCATTCTAACAACTCTCCACAAGGCCCTTTGTGGCTGCATATAAGGGTTTGGTTGTAAGTCCAAAATTGGGGATCCATATCCAACAGAATCCGGCTATTCCCAGAAAGTTTAGCAGGCTTACTGTGGCTTCCATACAAGTCTGTTCTGTATCTGCTCCAATTAAGATATCATCCACATACTGTAAGAGAGTAACATTATCATTATTAGTTTGCCATTGTCCTAATTCTTTGGCCAGTACTTCACCAAACAAAGTGGGACTATTTTTAAATCCCTGGGGAAGAACGGTCCAACACAGTTGTCCTTTCCTTCCAGTAGTCGGATTCTCCCATTCAAAAGCAAAGAGTGTTTGATTCTGTGCATCCACTGGAATGCAGAAGAAGGCGCCATTTAGGTCCAACACTGTAAAATAGGCATTGTTTTCGGGTACAGACGCTAACAAAGTATAAGGGTGAGACACCGTAGGATGTATGTCTTTGGTTATCCGATTTATAGCCCTCAAGTCCTGCACTAATTGGTAATCCTGGGAGTGAGGCTTTCTCACCCGTAAAATCGGTGTATTGTATTCAGATTGACATTCTCTGAGCAGTCCATATTGTATAAAGGTATATATCAGGGCTTCGAGGCCCTTGCGAGCTTCCAGCCTAATAGGATATTGATGCACCCTTACCGGTTTTGCCCCCTCTTTTAGTTCTACTTTAATCAGACTCACGTTTTTTGCTTTACCTGGGTTTTTAGAAGCCCATACCAGGGGAATTACCACATTTAATACAGCATCCGGAATATTCTCTTTGGATTCTTCCGACATTTCATCTGTCAGCAAGCAGATCTGAGCTCTCCAGGCGGTTTGAGGGGGGGATACGGAGCTGTACAGTATTCTCAGAAAAGGTTACTTGTGCATTTAGTTTGCATAATAAATCTCATCCCTACAAAGGTAGGGGGCATTCTGGCATGTATAGAAACTCATGAATTAATTTAGCTCCCTCAGTTGTGCATTCCATTGGTTGTAAAAATGGCCTTAATGTTCTTTTTCCCTTTGCCCCAACAATAGGTATAGTTACTTTACTTAGAGGTCCTTTACAACTGGTGACTACTGAATGAGTAGCCCCACTGTCAGTTAAAAAAAATCTATGGTCTCGTTCCCCAGCTTAACTGGAACCAGGGGATCAGCTGGGGAGACTTTAATGTTCTCCCCTGGTCCCCTTCATTCATTGTCTGAATCTTCTAACATAATAAGATTAGCATTTTCTGCATGATCCCGTTCCTTTGGCCCCTTTCGTTTCAGGCATTCACTCTTCCAGTGTCCCTCCTGTTTACAGACCGCACACTGATTTAGCCCTAAAGGGGTTCGGTTTTGCGGACCTCTTCCCTGCATTATTCCACCGCATCCTCCTCTTCCTTTACCTCTTCCTCTACCCTTCCCTCTGACATCATTTCCATTTATTGCCGCTGCCAGCAAAGATGCTTGCAACTTCATTCTGTTCTGTTTTTCTTTTCTTTCTCTCTCATCTCAATTGTTATAAACTCTATATGCTATTTCTATCAATTGTGAGATTGACATTCCCCCAGCTCCATCAACTTTCTGCAACTTTCTCCTTATATCCTGAGTCGACTACCCAATAAACAACATATATTGGACATCCTCTGATTTGCCTCATCGTCCAGATTCAAGTCCATCCATTTTCTAGCTACCTCACATAGCCTTTTGTAAAAGGCTGATGGATTTTCTTCCGAACCCTGCCTTACCTCATAAAGCTTAGACACATTCTTCGGTTTAGGCACTCCATGCTGAACCCCATATAGTATCAGCTGTTGATACTGCTTCAGTTGAACCCTCGTTCCCCCCCCTGTTAGGATCCCATTCTGGGTCCCTTTTAGTAGGTAGGAACTCCTCAGAATCTTCTTGCCTGTTTCTCCTTCCCCCTTCTTCCCCGGCCCTTTCAATCACCATTCTCTTTTCCTCTGCCGCAAAGAACGTATTTAGCAGAGCCTGTATATCTCCCCAGTTGGGATTATGTGTTAACATTATAGCTTCTATTAATTGATGTACTCCCTCAGGGTTTCCCCTATAGGATCCAACAGATTGTTTCCAATTTAACAGGTCGGAGGTAGTGAACGGAACATGTACAAAAAACAGCAGTCCTTCCGGTCCCACCGCCTGTCTCAGGGGAGCCTGTACAACTGGTTCAGCGTGCCCTCTAGTCTGGCTGGAAACGGGACTAAAGTTCTCATTGCTTGATTGTAAATTAGGATTGATTGGCAATTGTCTGGCACTATTTTTGTATAGTGGTGGGGCTGTCGGGACTAACAGTTGCACATCTTTCTGCTCTTCTCCCCCTGCAATCTTTCTGTCATCACAGCCTATGCAACAACTGCTCTCCTTTTTCTCAGAAGCTGTATACATCACTAGGTCAGTCTTTAGCTTACATTTTTCCCGAATATCAGGTTTTCCGTACAAAGTCATAAAGGCATCAACATAAGGTACTTCATCCCATTTCCCATCTGACAGCAAAAAAACATCAATTGTAATATAGTATTATAGTTTACCGATCCATTTTCCGGCCAGACCTCATCATCATCCAATTTATAATTCGGCCACCATTGATTACAATATCTTTTCATTTTATCTTTAGTCATCGGATCTCCCCCAAACTTATTCCAATTTTTCAAAATACACCCCAAAGGGCTACAGGGAGGAATCGTGGATTGGCTTGATCCCATTTTAACTGAATTTACCTATTTGCCGGCTTTGACTCCCTTGGTCAGTAATTTCCACTCTGACCCCCCTTAGTCAGTATGCGCACTCAGTTCTGACCCCCCGGTCAATTAAGGCAACCCTTGCCTAGATGGGTGCTAGGTGGTAACTCCACAAAGCTAGCACACCTGGTTAACACACGGTAAAGCATTTTATACATTTTGAGCAACAGGTTTTCGAGGGCGGGTTTTCTATTATGTTAATTAGGAGAGTTCACTCAAAGTTCAAGTAGCTTTTTGGTTGCCCTTGTGCTTATCTTGGTATTTCTTTACCCAGCTGACTTATGGTGTCATCTTGTTTCTCTTCTCAAGGTCGCGCCTCGTTAACTAAGTAGCATCCTTTGTTTTGTTTCTCCCATATCTCCAACACCCTCACGTTTGCATTAATCGTTCTGTTCCCTTCCTTTTCCATTGCCTAGTTTGGACTAAGGGGCAACTCCAGCTAAGTAAGCCATTACTGCGCTCTAGAGCGGCTGCTCGGCTCTCTACTTCTCACACCCGCAGCTAGCCTTTACAACTCCATTCTAAAAGAGGCCAGCATGCAAAGGCACACCCCCACATCAGTGTGGTGCAGTTTTCATCATTTCCTTGTAGGCATGTGGTGGGTTGACCCCAGCCAGCAGCCAAGCACCCACCAGCTGCTCACTCAGTCCCCCTCCCCCCGAGAGATGGGGAAGAGAATTGGAAGACCAAAACTGAGAAAAAACTTGTCGGTCAAGATAAAGACAGTAGGAGTACTAAACGTACTTCCTGCCAGACTCTTACCCCCGAGCGCCCACCCTCAAGATCTGCAAGATTACACTCGGGCAAACGAATTTGGCAGCTGTAGGTGGTCTCTGTGTTGTGGACATTTGTTGGATGCACTACAGCTGTACAATCCTCTTTTCACAGTCCAAAGCTTCCTTCAGATCCCACTTCTGATAGCAGTTTTAGTAATGTCATTGTTTAGGTCTGGACAGACTAAACGCATGCATTGATTACTATGCAATAATTGGTTCCGTGTGAAGGAGTTTGGATATTTATTGTCCCTGTGAAAGAGTGATTATTAATGCAAAGAACACTACAAAGTTACAGGAAACGTGGCTATCTCTACTTCCCCTTTCCTTGCTGACAGGAGCAGCAGTTGTCAGAGGTTGGGAGGAGTAGGGTGCTGAGGGTGTCCGTTCTGGCCATGCACGAGCATGGTCCCAGGCATCCCCAAAGGCAGAGTCATGCTGCCCCCCTTCGGGCTGAGGTGGATGTGTTTTATGAGGTGGAGAGCACCTTCCAGATTATTTCATCTTTAGTTGTTGTTGGACTGCTCTGAACTGTCGCTCGTTGATTGGTGTAGCGAGTTGCCAGGCAAATATTCTTGTATAAGTTTAGTTCTGCTATTTCTGCCAATTATGTGTTTTTTTATAACACCTGCTTCGTTGTGCTTCATCTAACAAAAGTTACAACCCTAACAACTACATAGCAACATACCAAAGGTCAAACAGTGGGCCTCCAAGATCAATTTAGTTATTCGAGTGATGTCAGCTCAGTAGGCCAAGACAACCAGAGGAGGGCAGAGAGCACAGGGGGCAGAGACAGCACAGGGGTTAGAGAGGGGGCCAGGGGGGCAGAGAGAAAGAGAGAGAGCACAAGTGGGCGGGGGGGGGGGAGGTTTGCACGAGAGTGGGAGCAGGGCTGAGGGATTTTACAAGTGTAGCACTTCTCTGTCTCCTTCCTTTCTTGCTTTCAGAAATCTTTACAAGGTTTTTTTTTGAAAACCTAAGTTCTAAACCCTTCAAGTTCATGCCAAGGAAAAGTTCTTAACAGCTTTGATTTAGACATTCCAACAGTTATGGCCCTTATGAATGCCTTAATTTATACAATTTGAACATTAAACTCATACAAAGAAGTTGATTCTTAAAGACTTTAATTTTTTTAAAAAAGCATTCAAGACTGTTTTCTAACCAATGTGCATCATCAACAGGTTCAGTGAAAACACCAGATTTCTTCCTAGTATGACATCTATAATACCAAAAGCATACTATGAGAATTCACGCAGCTTAAATTGATACAATTGGTACATAGCATCACTTGGTACAATGTTTTACAAGAACAAAATTAAACTTTAACATTAACCACTATAAAAACAATGTTTCCAACTCGTACAAAGCACAGTAAAAAGCCATCCTGACACATGTTGAAAAACTACACACTAACAGGTCAGTATGACTGGAAGAGAGTATGTTTTATGCAAATGAAGCGATTAAGCAGTTGAAAAACTATTTACACTCTTTCCTGCTATTAACTGGACAAACATACAGGAGTCAGATTAAAACATACTACAACTCTGTCTCC
Source organism: Gymnogyps californianus (assembly GCF_018139145.2). Classification (NCBI taxonomy): domain Eukaryota; kingdom Metazoa; phylum Chordata; class Aves; order Accipitriformes; family Cathartidae; genus Gymnogyps; species Gymnogyps californianus. The sequence continues at coordinate 66,117 of NW_026114056.1, read as the reverse complement.
TGTTTTCTGAATGGGATTTTAAGATGTGTATTGCTTATTAATACTGGATAAAACCATCAGCAAAGCATTTAAATATTTTTCAAATGAAGATTAAAGGGGTTGCTATTCCACAAAATTTAACATTAAAATATTATGCTTATAAAGTTTTTAAAACTTTTGGTCCGTAGATTTCAAACGCAAAACTTAATCACTTTTATTTTGTATTAAAAAAAAAAAAAAGAAAAAAAAGACTCCAGTGGCATAATTTCTTTTCAAAGAGATTCCTTTGGATTTTCAAGCTCTCTCTCTTCACCTGATGTTCTAGGAAAATAATAAAGCAACATTAATAGCCATATAAAGAATTTCAGACATAAGTCTTATTTTAAAATTCATTGACCTGGAATAAGACTAGAATCTCAGTGTGTTGATGCACATTCAGCAGTAGATGAAGTTTGGAAGACTGAAGCAGTTAGTGATGCCAGCTTCTCTCCTTGAGAGGAATGTCCCCCCCTACACACACCCCCACACACCAATTGAGCTCAAGTTAACATGCCAAGCTGTGAACTGCAGTTATTCAGGATCTGTATTGTATTCCATTCAGGCATTCCTGAATAGTAAGCCAAACAGTTTTTTACTGTAGTTCTGACACTGGTACCAGTACCAAACTCAATGCCCTTGTGTCCTGGTTTCGGCTGCGACAGAGTTAACTCTCTTCTTGGTAGTAGCTGGTACAGTGCTGTGTTTTGGATTTAGTGTGAGGATGATGTTGATAACACTCTGATGTTGTAGTTGTTGCTAAGTAGCGCTTATCTTAAGCCAAGGACTTTTCAGTTTCCCATGCTCTGACAGCAAGCAGGTGTGCAAGAAGCTGGAAGGGAGAATAGCCAGGGCAGCTGACCTGAACTAGCCAAAGGGGTATTCCATACCATGGAACGTCATGCCCAGTATCTAAACAGGGGGGAGTTGGCCGGGAGGGGTGGATCGCGGCTCTGGCATCAGTCAGCGGGTGGTGAGCAATTGCATTGTGCATCACTGGTTTTTTCTTGGGTGTTATTCCTTTTTTTTGTTATATTCCTTTTCATTACTATTATTATTATAATATTTCATTATTACTATTGTTAGTATTATATTTTACTTTAGTTATTAAACTGTTCTTATCTCAACCCACGAGTTTTACTTTTTTTTCCTTTCCTCCTCCTCACCCCACTGGGAGGGGAAGGGGGAAGCAGCTGCGTGGTGCTTAGTTGCTGACTGGGGTTAAACCACGACACCTTGGAAGTGTAGAAGATGGAATCCAATATTCTTTTTGTGCTGGAAAAAGAAAAGGAAGTTTGTGTTGACTGCAGGACCATGCCATCAGCAGCGTGCACATTCAAGCTTGTAGCTTCCTTTCACTCCAACCAGCACTAATGTATTGGTTTGCTAGAAAACTTTTCACATCCTTCTTCTGGATTTTAGCAGTGGGGTTTCTTCCGCAGAGTTATAAAACCTGAATGATTGCAGCATATTGCTCCAGGTTGTTTGCAGTGACCATTGCAACAATCATTTAAGGTTTACTTTCCCCCTTATAAACAGAGTGCTTTGTCCCAAATATTTATGAATTTTTATCCAGAAACTATTGGGCTTTTTATGCATCCTTACTCTACTAAACTAGTTTGTTTATTTTTTAGCAGTTTAGAAATATATTTTATGCAATATTTTAGGAAGCAAGTAAGAAATAGCTGCTTTACGGGGAGAGGGTCTATGGTTTTAATTTGTGAATTGCTTTCTTTAAATTAGGCCGAAAAACAAGCTGAAGCTGCGGAAGCTGCAGTGGTAGCAGCTGCAGTGACTGTGACTCCAAAAGTAAGCCCTAAAAGAGGAAGACCAGCAGGTAACTTTAAACAAAAAGGTATTTTATTTATTTTTCTCCATACAAAATAACTTAATAGAGGTGGTCGGAGGATTTATTGCCCCCAGATCTCCAGAGTATTACAGAATATTTCCTAATATGCAAACTTCCAATTTTTATTTGATATATATATATATATATAAAAATATATATGTATACATCTAAACTATCCTACATGGCAACCTGAGGTATTTAGCAATTTAGCACATAAAGGGCCTTAAAATGTTTATGGTTATGCTGGGTCCTCTGAAATAAGGATCATTGTATCCCCTTGCAAGTATCACCTTTAGGAAAGCCTCCACAGGATTCTGCTAACTTGCAGACTATGCAATAAGACCTCTGTTTCACTGTGGCTTCACAAAGGTTTATATTAATCAAAGATGTATAAAATTGGTACTTAAGTTGTGTTAGAATATCTATAAAACAAGTTTTAAAAAAATGGGAGGAAGGAGACTGTCTATAGGTAGAGCTCAGAGGACAGTAAAAACAAGCGAAGAGCTGGAGAGATTTTGCTGAAAAGTCGTTTAAAGGAAATCTCTGTAGACCGATAGACAACTGAGAAGAAAATATAGCTATTAGAAGCAGCATGTAATTTCAAAGAAAGATTTTGCTAATAGTTCTGCAGTACTTGTTTGTGAAAGTAGCAATGATTTAATTGTAATTCTTATGGCAAGTTTGCAAGTATTCTTGAAGAAACGTTTTAAATTTGTTTACTGCTAACATGGGGGAAGTTATTGGAGCACTTAAATATGCTATATGAGCATTTAGTCTGGGAAACAGATAATTTAATACTTTATACTCACCTGTATCTGGTGGCATTATGAAAATAAATAACTTTCTAAAAGTGCAACCATAGTTAGCTCCCAAGGCAAACTATTTAAGACTAGATGTGAGGAAATGAAGTATTACCTTAGTACTTCACCCACTTTCATTATATTTATTAAATTAACATTTTTAATATTTTAATGTGTGGGGGATTATATTGATCTTTCAAATGAATTGTGTTTATACAAACTATTGTCTGTAAGAGCAGGAAAGGACCTTTACAAGAGATGCTTTGGCACCCTATGGGAAATGTGTTACTAGATGATGTACTGTGCAGCATTCTCTTGCATTAATACAATGCGTGCATCTCTTGTTTAGCAGTGCTCCACACTAACACCAGCAGCACTTCAAACACTGGGCTGTTAGGTTTTTTCCTAACAGAATGTTCACTGGGGATAGCAGATAAGCATGTTCCATAAATTTCAGTCCATAATGGCAGCATACTAAGTATTTTCATTTTACAGAATTCGAAGGGTATAAACGTCGAGAAGGTGGATAAACTATTTAGCTCACTTTAACACTGAAACATGGTGAAATTGAGAAAATGTAGAACTGTGCTGTATACCTCAGTGTGGTGGTAGAATTTCTTGACGCTGATTTACTCTCAGGGAAAGGGATGGAAGCTCCATGAAGCTCTTAAGACTACTACTAATAAATAGGCTCAGTTTAGATTTGCACACTAAATTACTTAAGTTTTTTCCCCCCACTTATTATTGTCTTATTATTCCACTTATTATTCTCTTGTTTCAGGCTTATTTTTTTTATTAGCTGCGCAACATGAGGCAGGGCCATTCTGAGTGCACTGGGTGGAAAAGGCACAGGAATAGATGGTTTAAACCTCTTAGACTGCTATCTTAAAGTACCAAAGCGTTGGTTGAGATTTTAATTTTTCAAAGGGATCTTGATTAAACTTTGATACACAGTTCCAACATTTGAATTTTTTTAAATAGAGTATTTACCCTACTAAGTTTGACTCAAGTGTTGCTTCCATGTGTTGACATGAGAAACAATCCTTTTAGATAAGGAACGGGTGGTGGCTGTAGACTAACCTGTTCTTTTTGTATAATTAGCTACTGAAGTAAAGGTTCCAAAACCAAGAGGGAGACCCAAATTGGTGAAACTACCTTGTCCTTCAGAGACCAACATGTGAGTTGGCTTTTTATATAAAATGCCTGTCTTTATTGTAAACCAAGTGGTTGCATTTGATGAGCTGTCATGACTTACTGAGTTCCTGCCCAGCATTTTCCTTGTAGTACTCAGTATAAGTTGAATGTTGCAGTCAGGATGGGTGGACAACCAGATGGGTAAAAAAGTGGTTGGATGATTGGGCTCGGAGAATAGGGGTTAATAGGTGGTTTTCTACCTGGAGGCTGGTAACAAGTGGAATACTGCAGAGGTCTATCCTGGGACCTGTCCTGCTTATCATCTTTATCAATGACCTGGAGGAGGCGACAGAGTGCACTCTCTTCAAGTTTGCAGATGACAGCAAATCGGGGTTGGGGGGGGGGGAGAGGCAGGCAATACACTTGAGGGCAGAGCTGCCATCCAGAGGGAACTAGACAGGTTGGAGGAACAGGCTGACAGGAACCTCATGAAATTCAACCGGCACAGATGCAAAGTCCTGCCCCTGGGAAGGGAGAACCCCTGGCAATGGTACAGGCTGGGGACTGACTGCGGAGCAGCTCTGCTGAAAAGGACCTGGGGATCCTGGTAGACAGAAAGCTGACCATGAGCCAACAGCGTGCCCTGGCAGCAAAGGAGGCCAACAGTATCCTGGGCTGTATGAACAGGAGCGTAGGCAGTTGTATTGGGTCTGGCTGGGATGGAGTTAACTTTCCCCATAACAGCCCTCATAGTGCTGTGCTTTGTATTTGTAGCTAGAACGGTGTTGATTGATAGCACACCAATGTTTTGGCTATTGCTGAGCAGTGCTCGCACAGCATCAAGGCTGTCTCTCCACCCCCCCACCTCCCCAAAGGCTGGAGGGTGGGCAAGAGGGGACATAGCCGGGACAGCTGACCCAAACTGACCAAAGGGATATTCCATACCATATGACATCGTGCTCAGCAATAAAAGCTAAGAGAAAGGAGGGGAGGAGGGGCATTCGTTATTAAGGCGTTTGTCTTCCGAAGCAACCGCTACGCGTACCGAGGCCCTACTTCCCAGGAAGTGGCTGGACATGGCCTGCTGATGGGAAGTAGAGAATAAATCTTTTTTTTTTTTTTTTCTTCCCCCTTTTGCTTTGTTTCTGGGCACGGCCTTTGCTTTCTTTCATTAAAACACCTTTATCTCGACCCATGAGTTTTTCATCTTATTTTCTCCCCCTGTCCTGCTGAGGAGGGGGAGTGACAGAGCGGCTTGGTGGGCATCTGGCAGCCAGCCAAGGTCAACCCACCACAGCAGTAGATTGAGAGAAGTGATTATCCCCCTCTATTCAGCACTTGTTAGACCACATCTAGAATCCTGGGTCCCCCAATACAAGAAAGATGCCGACTAACTGGAGCGAGTTCAGCAGAGGGCCACCAAGCTAGTCAGAGGGCTGGAACACGTGTCCTATGAGGAGGGGCTGAGGGAACTGGGCTTGTTCAGCCTGGAGAAGAGAAGGCTTTGGGGGAGATCTAATAACAGCCTTCCAATACCTACAAGGAGTTCATCAAGAAGGAGGAGCCAGGCTCGTCACGACAGTGCATGGTGGGAGGATGAGAGGCAACGGGCATAAATTGAAACAAGAGAGGATCAGACTGGATATAGGGAAACACTTTTTCACCCTGAGGACAGTCAAGCAGTGGGGCAGGTTGCCCAGAGAGGTTGTCCAGTCTCCATCCTTGGAGGTTTTCAAGACCAGACTGGAGAAAGCCCTGAGTAACATGGTCTGAACCACCCCCAGCAGGGGGTTGGACAAGAGACTTCCAGAGGCCCCTTCCAACCTGAATTATCCTATGATTCTATGAAATGAAAGATCTAAAAGTGAGCCAACTTTGTGCAGGTAGAGTATTTGATAGTAAAAACTAAAAAGTACATCTTCCTGAATTGAGAGTTAGGTTCTCTTTTAAACTGGGTATAGATAATGAATATGAAGCTTAAATAATTTACTGTGTTTTAGTGTTCATGAAGAGGAGAAGACAAAGAAAAAAGGACTGGAAGAAAAGCCCAAAAAACAAGGGAAAAAAGATGAGGAGAGTCAGAAGGAAGACGACAAATTGAGGAAGGAATTTGATAGAAGAGAAGCAAAGAGGGAGACCGAACCAAAAAGGAGAAATACTTCCCAAGTGGGTTCTGCATCAGCATCTGATTCTGAAGAGGATGAAGGAGAACATGAAGGTGATAAGGTATATTGCTCTTTATTGACTTACTTATTGTAAAGAACAGTAGTTCACTGAAAATATTTCTTAAAGCTAATACTAGGTGTTCAATTTTGTCTATTAAGTGTTGGAGCCTTGTGTCTGGCTAATATAGATGCATGTCTTGGAAATGAGAAGTTGCAAATTCCTTTCTGTCAAATAATCTTTTCAATAACTTTTAGATATTTACGAAGAAAAAAAATTTCTAATACTTTGTTTTTTTAAAAGATGGATTTAAATGTAAGTGATTTATTGTAGCAAAAGTTTGTTGTTTTGGGTTTTGGTGTTTTTTTTTTTTTTTAATATGCTTACTTGAATGCATATATTTTTTTGTCCTGAGTGTTGAGAATCTGTGGGGTCTGTGAAATATATTTTTGAAAGATAGGAAGCTGTCTCTAGCTGATCATTTGGGAATGGCTTTGGGTTTTTTCGTGTTTGGGATATTCTTCTTCATATCTGAGAGAAAGCACTAATAAAACTCAGCTTCTTATCTGCATATAAAAGATTTGGATTTAGTTACAGAGGAATGCTAACTCTCATCAGGGTGTTTCATGGACTAGAGCAATAATGTGTAGACATCTAGAGCAGGTAGGTTTAACTATTAATGTTTTTGACGTTCAGTAATCTAAAGACTCCTTCTCTCTTCTCACCCTAAAACCCTAAATAAAAACAGAAGAAAAAAGGAGGGAGAAACTTTCAAGGAGCTCATAGAAGAAACATGTTACAAGGCCAACATGAGAGAGAACCGACAGAAAGAAAGTGTAAGCAAGAGGAGCAAATGGAATCCGAGCCGTGAGTATGTTTTAATACATAGTGTCTGTACATTGTGGTAGTACTTTGTCAGGTTTTGTGCCGCCTCTTAGTTTCAAAATTCCCAATTGGTTTGCGCTGTGTTCTGTGTCCTCCCTCTGCCTTTTTTTTCCCCAAGCATTATTTAACTTTTTAAGTGGAGAATAAAAAAGCTCTTGTAAATCAACATGTAGTATTGTGGGAGGATGGGAAAAATTGAATCCAGAAATTAAGTGATGTCAGTCTTTCAGTGACTTAGATTTCCTAACAGTAGGACAGAGTTGGTGGGTTCTGTTTAGAAGTATCCTGAGAATACCTGAAGGGAGAGCTAACTCTCTTGTTCCAGCAGGGCCATGTATTACATTTTAAGTAAGTCTTGAATACATGAGATTGAGATTTATATCAAAATTCTATAGCCATGAATTAAGTTGCTCAGGTTGTGGAATACATAGGGTTCCCTGGAAAACACTTCCTTCTCTGTCTGGCAGCTGGAGGCTATACTATCAGACAGAACAAGGAAGAAGTTATGATTTATGCTACTCTGGCTCTGCAAAGCCAGTTGAGTAATATCAAGCAGTTTGCAGTCAGAAGATAAATTATCACAAATGAACCAAGCATTAGCATGGAGAGGAGATCCTGCCAGAAACTTAGGGGGTTGGGACAGCAGGAAGAAATCGATCTGACCCATTCTCAAGACCTATTCCACAAGTGGGTGAAGAAGCCACCACCATGAGATCGAGATGTTCCCATCCACACAGTTCTTGGGAAGGAGGAAGAAGGGGGAGAACAAGGTAAAAATTCTGGGAATTAGGAGAAGGAAATGGTCCCCTTCACCTATAACAATAAAATTATAACCTTTCTCTATCCTTTAACAAGAATCTAGATTTATTTACCTCCCCCCCCCAGTGATTTCGTCTCTTCCTTGTCAGTTATTCTTTCTCTAGAAACCTAAACACACTTCTTCCTTGGGGCAAACCTAAACTTTTCCAATGTCCCAAAGACACTAAATTGTTTTTATCGTTTCTGCAATTCTTAATATATTATTATGTAAATCTGACATGCTTTTTGATTTCTGCAATAAATTGTCATGTGTTGTTTTGGTTATCATAGAATCATAGAATGGTTTGGGTTGGAAGGGACCTTAAAGATCATCTAGCTCCAACCCCCCTGCCATGGGCAGGGACACCTTCCACTAGACCAGGTTGCTCAAAGCCCCATCCAAGCTGGCCTTGAACACTTCCAGGGATGGGGCATCCACAGCTTCTCTGGGCAACCTGTTCCAGGGTCTCACCACCCTCACAGTAAAGAATTTCTTCCCTATATCTAATCTAAACCTACCCTCTTTCAGTTTAAAACCGTTACCCCTCATCCTATCACTAGACTCCCTGATAAAGAGTCCCCCCCATCTTTCCTGTAGGCCCCCTTTAAGTACTGGAAGGCTGCTATAAGGTCTCCCCGGAGCCTTCTCTTCTCTAGGCTAAACCACGCCAACTCTCTCAGCCTGTCCTCATAGGGGAGGTGCTCCAGCCCCCTGATCATCTTTGTGGCCCTCCTCTGGACCTGCTCGAGCAGGTCCATGTCTTTCTTGTGCTGGGGGCCCCAGAGCTGAACACAGTACTCCAGGTGGGGTCTCACAAGAGCCGAGTCTTCTTTACTTTTAAATAGATTTCATACTTTATGCATATAGGGAACTATACAGAGCTCCACTTCAGTAAAAGTAAGGAGCAGTAGCTTATCTTAGTGACTGTGCATAGTTTAGATTATACCTGATGCCTAATTATTAAGCACAAAACCTAATATTGATAAAATGTGAAAAGGTTTATTTTTCTTTTTGCTTTCTCGCAACTTCCTCTGTCAGTATAATGGATATAAATTGAATTTTTTGTTTCATTTTTTTAAATCATTATTTTCCATTTTTCTGGTCTAGGTAGCTACCTCATCAATATTTGTTAGGCAAACTCAATTCAGTGCTTTGTACATAAGACACAGCCTTGCTTAAAGAACGTGAGTCTGTGCAGGTACAACTGTGTTGCTCCTCAGTCTACTGCCAAATTTGTGCCAACACCCTCAGCTATTCATCCTCTCAGTTGGTAAAAAGAAACAAAGAAGCTTGTTGAACAACGTTGCAGAAAAGACTTTGACTTTTGCTGATTTAACATGCATTACCAACTACAGCTTTTCTTAGTACCAATGAATAATTCAACATGTCCCAAACTTTAAAAAGATAACTTAAGGGAACAGCATATATGCCTATCAACACAACTGAAAGTAGTTCTTAAGCACGATCACTTGGAATACATTATTTTCTAGAATGCACAGAATCATAGAATAATTCAGGTTGAAAGGGACCTCAGGAGGTCATCTAACTTCAACCTCTGGCTCAAAGCAAGATTAACTATGGGATCAGATTGTTCAAGTACATATTCAAAAAGATATGAAAGCATCTTATCTCTAGTTAACAAATGGAGTAAAGTTACAGCAATATTTAAAATACAGAACTGAAGAGACATTTACAAAGCATTTGCTCAGACTCAATACTCAGTGCTTACGAGTGTTTTGTAAATTCATGTTTTGCTCATGTTTACTCTGCTTAATGGTCTCTTCTTTAAACAATTTAACACTGCATATGAAATTGTAAGCAAGTTTCACATGACAGAAATATAGTTTGCAGTTTGTTCGAGTTTTAACGTGTGTAGCATATGCATTTCTCAGCATGAAAGGTGTACCAGTTTAGTCAGAGTGGTAAGCTTACAAGTGGACTTTTACTGCAAAAACTGTAAACTAACATTGGTTTAAGCAAGATAGGTTTGTGTTATGCACACATTGTTTGATAATGGCTAATCCAAATAAATTGCTCTTAAGTAGCCATACAAGGGTTTATGTAAACAGGTTTGATTTCTTCATTTAGATGAGTCAAACAATGCTAACTGGAGCTTAGAGTTCAAGCCAATGCAAATACACACACGCACACTCCCTCCCTCTTGAATAGAGGGAAATGTATATTGGCAGAACATAACACTACCACTGGCTCGATTCTTGGAAGATATACTTGCAAGTTTTAAAGGACAAAAGCACAATATTGTGCTGGAATATTTAAAGAAATATATGAATTAATTTGCCTATAGTTGCTTGTTTGAGACAACCTGGTCAAGACGTCTTGTGCAAGTATGTGAAGTGTTCGTCTTCAGTTTCTTTTGACCAGTAAAGACCACTGGTGTGTCCTGTCTGCACCCAAATAGCCTTATGCTTTTAACAGGAAATAAAAAGGGCAATCTGACTCAGTTTGTCTCTTGCCACTACAAAAATCCAAGTGTTGTCAGGTTCTGTAGAAACAAGGAAGTGGAACAGGTCATGAAAAATGTACCTTGGAGAGACAGTTATTAAAAGTGGCCATTTGTTTTCAAGTGATTGGCCAAATACGTTCCACTGTCCAACCGCTTCATTTACAATTTCAGTTAACTCAGATGCCACACTGCATTAATGTCATATTGCTTTTTGAACAACTCATTGATTTAAGCACAGTGCTGTGTTGCATAACTTGAGTTCGGAACCTGCACTGGTCTCTTATTTATAAAAGGTACTCCTTTAGTATGCCACTCATCCAGGCAAAACAAACATTTGTAATTATCATTATTTAGCTGAAAACTCCCAAATGACATTTTTTAAAGCTGTCCAATCAGAAACCAATAATTCCAAGACTACCTCTGGAGCAAAATCAAATTCCTGTTCATCTAAAAGAAGAGATAAAACATAACTTAAGTTTACCCTACTGCAATTAATAGTCAACATGTCCCACAGATTTATATACAAAGTTTTAGCTTCCAGGCAGCCAAAAGGAATGCTGGACACCACAAGTCTGAGAGACTCTTTCATGCTTCTAAAACCAAGGAGAACACTGCTGACAGTATAGCTTCCCTCAACGAATACTGCTGGACAAAAACAATCTGTGAGCACTGACTACGGGAGTACTTGAAGAAAACAAACTAGCACTTGAAGAAAATAGTTCAGCTAAAGGTTGATCTTAGAATTTTCCCCCCTCTTTTACAAAATTCTGCAGAATTATATAATAATCTTAAGCTTTTGGAAGTCTGATTCAGTATCTGAATAAAATGTGAAAGGAGTATGGAAACTGATATACATGCAGGATTTTTATTTAATGGATGCTTATTTTTATGACATTTGGAAAAACTCACAGAATGGTGGAATATACCAATTAAAATAAGGCTTTAAAATTCTATGATAAAACAAGACTGAAGATTTGATAAATAGGGTTTGTTTGGGGGGGGGTTGTGAATAAAAATATTTTAGGAGTCTTCTTTAAAGATTGTGGTATACTTATTGCTTACTTATTTCTGTACTTTTTTTAGTAGAGTTGCTGTGGGAGTTATTTTATTTGTCATATAATCAATCTTTTCCCCATAATTCCCTGAGGTAAACTTGAATGTCAGTTTTAAATTTGGGTCCTCTTACAATATTCTCTCTCCATCAATCTGTTTCATACACTGCAGTTTTATCTTAATTTTTACATTTTAATAATACTTTCATTTGCTCCTTCTAGGGGAAACAGTCTGCTAATCTGGAGGATTCCTTATCTGCAGTATCTTAATAAATAAATTAATTTAATTTATTTTGGTCTTTGAAGAAACCAGAGTTTGACTTCTGTATTTTTACACACAGTTTGAATATCTCAAAACATCTCATTTAAAAATAATAATAAAAAAAAGACTCAAGACTTTAGAAGACAGCATTGTAAAAATGCTTTCATGTTTTGATAGGCAAAATAAAGAAGAAGGTAAGAAATCAGAAGTTAAGAGGATGGAGAAGAAGAGAGGTTAGTTTAAAGAATATTAAATATTCCATATATATATACATACACAGAATATATAAATACACAATATTTTTTACTATCTTAATTTTTTTTAAAAGAAATACATGTCTAGACTTACTGCTAAGGGGGTTTTGAGATCTCAGTCAAAGATGTTTGATCTGTGATTACTTCCTTCAGATCTTTGAAGCAGTGTATTCTTGTTTTAGGCCTTCTACATTCTTTCCTTCAGCAGTGTGTTAGAACTGGTCTTCAGTATTCTCATCTTATTGTCATCCTCGTTTTTAAACCTTTTACATGTTCTCCATTCGCCAGCATATAAAATCAAAGGTTCTGTTTCTTTGAACTGAATCACTTTAGTTCTTTATCTTCACAACTAATTGTCTGTTCCATCACAGCAGAATAATCAGAGGGGACCCCTTGCAAATAGTCAGATGGTATCCTTTTCCAGGGAAGGGGCTTAGATTTGGGATAGTTACTGAGTTCTTGTCCACCAGACCAGACTTCCAAACCAACCTTTACAATAAGAAGTCATTCCCTTCTTAGTGTTCCTACCCTTCTTAGATATGTCTTAAGGGCAGTTCAAACCACTGCCCTCAGGTTCCACCTATCTTTTGTTATATAGTAGAAATCCAGTGGTTTAAACTGGAACCAATTCCAGTGGTGGCAGGAGGAGAGATTTTTATATAAATGTGTCCAAGACAGATGGGACAAACAAAATAAGCAGTTTGCCTGCAATATTACTTAGTATGTATACCACTTGTATACCGAAGAAAATCCAAATAAATGTTGTGATGGGTTGACCTTGGCTGGCTGCCAGACCCCCAGCCAGCTGCTCTCTCACTCTCCCTCCTCAACAGGATGGGGGAGAAAATAAGATGGAAAAGCTCATGGGTCGAGATAAAGACAGGGAGATCACTTACCAGTCACCATCAGGGGGAAAAACAGACTTGAGTTGGGGAAAATTAATTTAAGTTATTGCCAGTTAAAAATAGAGTAGGATGGTGAAAAACAAAGACAAAAAATAAACCACCTTCCCCCTACCCCCCCCTTCTTCCCAGGCTCAATTTCACTCCTTCATTCCCAACTCTTCTATCCCCCCCTTGCCTCTAGCAGCACAGCAGGGATGGGGAAAGAGGGGTTGTGGTCAGTGGATAACAGTTCATCTCTGCTGCTCTTTCCTCCTCACACTTTTCCCTGCTCCAGCGTGGGTCCTTCCCACAGGCTGCAGTTCCTGTCAGGAGCCTGCTCCAGCATGGGCTCTCCACAGGCTGCAGGGTGGATACTTGCTCTGGCATGGTCCTCTCCACGGGCTGCAGGGGAATCTCTGCTCTGGCACCTGAAGCACCTCCTCCCCCTCTGTACTGGGTTTATGTGGCAAGGTTTTGGTAGCGGGGGTGGGGGCTGCAAGGGTGGATTCTGTGAGAAGAGATCAGGAGCTGCCCCCATGTCAGACAGAGCCAGTTCCAGCTGGGTCCAAGACGGACCCGCCGCTGGCCAAAGCTGAGCCAATCAGCAATGTTGGTAGCAGCTCTGTAAAAACATATTTAAGAAAGGGTAAAAAACACTGCACAGCAGCTGTGAGAGAGAGGAATGAGAAAAATGTGAGAGAAACAACAATGCAGACACCAAGGTCAGAGAAGAAGGAGGGGGAGGAGGCGCTCCAGGCGCCAGAGCAGAGATTCCCCTGCAGCCCGTGGTGAAGACCGTGGTGAGGCAGGCTGTCCCCCTGCAGCCCATGGAGGACCCCATGCCGCCCGAGCAGGTGGATGTGCCCTGAAGGAAGCTGTGACCCCGTGGAGAACCTGCGCTGGAGCAGGTTTTCTGGCAGGACCTGTGGCCCCGTGGAGAGGAGCCCATGCAGGAGCAGACTCCTGGCAGGAACTGCAGCCCATCAGGAAGGACCCACGCTGGAGCAGGTTTTTTTGGCAGGACCTTTGGCCCCACAGGGGACCCACGCTGGAACAGTCCATTCCTGAAGGACTGCACCCTGAAGGACTCATGCTGGAGCAGTTCCTGAAGAACTGCAGCCTGGGGAAGGACCCACACTGGAGAAGGTTGTGAAGGATTGTCTCCCATGGGAGGGACCCCACGCTGGAGTAGAGGAACAGCGTGTGGAGGAAGGAGCAGCAGAGACAAAGCATTATGAACTGACCGCAACCCCCATTCCCCATCCCCCTGTGCCGCTCAGGGGAGGATGTAAGAAGTCGGGAGTCAAGTTGAGCCTGGGAAGAAGGTGGGGGGAAGGTTTTTTTAGATTTGTTCTTATTTCTCATTATCCTATTGTGATTTGATTGGCAATAAATTAAATTAATTTCCCCAAGTTGAGTCTGTTTTGCCCGTGATGGTAATTGCTGAGTGATCTCCCTGTCCTTATCTCGACCCACAAGTTTTTCATCATATTTTCTTCCCCTGTCCTGTTGAGGGGGAGTGGCAGAGTGGCTTGGTGGGCACCTGGCAGCTAGCCAAGGTCAACCTGCCACACCCTCCTTCTTCACTGACTTTGGTGTTTGTAGGATTGTTTCTCACACTGTTGGGGTTTTTTTCTTTGTTTTTTTTTCTTTGTTTTTTTTTTCCCCCTCACTCCTCTCTCTCGCACTCTGTTGCACAGTGTTTTTTACCCTTTCTTAAAGACGTTTTCACAGAGTCACCACCAGCTTTGCTGATTGGCTCATCTTTGGCCAGCAGTGGGTCCATTGCAGTCGGCTGGAATCGGCTCTGTCCAGCACAGGCGCAACCCCTGGTCTCTTCTCACAGAGGTTACCCTTGCAACCCCCCCTGCTACCAAAACCTTGCCACATAAACCCAATACAGACCTTTAGCACCTATGAGTTAGAGATCAACTTATTCATTTGTCTTTACCACTTGTTAGGGCACATGCATTGTGAACTACTTTATTTGGATGGCTTTGGACTATGACTGTGTCCAAGTCTCCGAAATCCAAATCATCAATATTCAGGTATCCTCTCATCGTAAAGCTTCTATAGTTTCCCAGCTCTTACTATTTATTGAAACTTTCGTTTAACCTGGGTTAACTTCTAGAAGGCAACAGTTGGATATTACAGCAGAAAAATGTTCAGTTGTAACTCCATGTTGTTGTTGTGTGTCCAGTTAAAAAAACACAACAAACTACATTATTTGCTACCTTAATGCACCTTAGGAAAACTTAATATGAGTTGCCTACTCATAGTTTTTTGCCTTCTGTATCTCAAGTTCAGGTTTGTAGAAATGTTTCTACAAAAACATCTCATGAGATTATTAAATATTCATGCCTGCTATTTCTGATCTTTAGAAACATCAATGGATTCTAGGCTTCAAAGGATACATGCAGAAATTAAAAACTCACTCAAAATTGATAATCTAGTAAGTATATTTTGTTCATTGATGTATGTGTACAATTCAGGTAGGAAATATTTTTTGAATGCCTGGTTTGAAGTATGATTTATTAAACAATATGTCTTGAGAAGTAAAGGAATGATTTAATTTGCAAGACCTGGTTTGGGGAACTTCTTTCTTGATTACTCACCTGGTCTTCTCAGAGTGCCATCATGTGAAAAGTGTTGAAAGGGATTTGGCCTCTGACTTGGCACTTTTACTTCATGAAGGCTATGTGTGTAATGAGAAACTACTAGTTTAAGTGAAGAAGTCTTTCACAACAAATGCTGCAGTGGCTTCTGCATTTAGCAGCATGAGAAGTAGTGAGCAGTTTCAACTCAGTCTATGAGTTTGTACTGTCATGCTAAAGAGTAAAACATTTGTTTCTAGTACAGCCAACTCTTAAGTCTATAAAAATTTTCTGACTTCAAAGTAATTCATATTAAATTTAAAAATTTTCGCCTCAGAAAAATGGTTCAGTTTAAATATTTTTGTCAGCTGAACTCCAGATAGTAAATTAAATTCAAATGTAAAAATACTTGAAATAAAAGCTCATAGAGATAGAATCTTATTCTTGCCTCGATTAGAAGATTTTATAAGATTGTTTGTAGAGCTAGAGCAAAGATGCTTTCATTATTGTATTTATCACTAAGTGTGGCAACTACCATATTCTGCTGAGAGTAGTCCCGAATCCTTCTTTTTCTCTGCCAAGTACCCAGGTGGTTTCTACAACTTGAGCATCTTTGTATATAATTTGATGAGTGAAGATCTCACTTCCTTAGAAAGAGATCTAAGCAGTGTCTGACTTGCTTTTTTGCTACTTTCCCCCAAGAACAGGAACTAAAACTCAACATTGCCTTCAATTTTATATTTTTTTCCTCTTAATGTGGCTACCAAAGATTGTTAGCATTTAAACAAAGTCTTCAAATCAAACTTTTGTTTATATACAGGATGTGAACAGGTGTATTGAGGCTCTTGATGAGCTTGCTTCCCTTCAGGTCACAATGCAACAAGCTCAAAAACACACAGAGATGATTTTGACTCTAAAGAAGGTGAGTTTTGCAACTTCATTTAAAATAACTTCAAAAGGGCAACTTTTTTTTTTAATTGACATCAAGTTTATTTACTACTTTGGAGCATGTTTCACTTCAAGTCTAAACATAACATACAACGAGTTAAGAATTTCATATAACACTGAGATTAAGTAGATATGTATATATATAAGTGGAGTTGACTGTTTTACCTTTTCATTTTCAGATACGGAAGTTCAAAGTTAGCCAAGTTATCATGGAAAAATCTACAATGCTCTATAACAAGTTCAAGACCATGTTTCTAGTTGGAGAAGGAGATTCTGTTCTCTCACAGGTACTAAATAAATCACTTGCTGAGCAGAAGCAGCATGAAGAAACCAAAAAACCCAAAGAACATTGGAAGAAAGGTCCAACTAAAAAAACAGAAAAGGAAAAAGAACTAACAGGTAGGTGTTGGTGTACTTCATCCCACTCTCCCCAGGTGACTTCACTATAGTAGCAGAGAGGCTGAAATGTTACCAGCTATGTTTGTGCTATATTTTTAACGAACTTTATAGTATCGTAGGATTTATTTAGTAACTAATTACACTGCAGTTATCTTCCAAGTTGCATCATGGGAGTAGGGAAGGAAGAAGATTAGTACTGAAGTCAATTCCGTTGGCATACTTCTAGGAGTATAATAGCTGAATGAGCTTCCATAGTTAATACTTTATGTGGTGTTTTAAATAAAATAGTTCTTTCAGTTAGCCTTCAGTTAGTTTCTTGTTTATATCCAATCTCCACTACTTTCTGAGCCAAGTTCAAGTTGTTAAGGGATATTCAAGAGTGGTTGCTTCCTCCCGCAGCTCTGGCCCAGGACTCCCTCCTGCCTAGCCACTCTTGAAATATATGCTGATCACTTCAGGTTAACTGTCATACACTTAATACTTCTCCAGTTAATTTTCAAATGTTCTTGAGTTTGTCTTGAAATGTGTTGTGAATTACCTTGAAACCATAGCCTTCAGCAATATTTCATATGCTTGCTCATTTTATTTAGATAACGCAATTTATGGGACTGAGGTATACTGAATTCTTAAGTCATCATAATATCTCTTCTTGCTTTTATATATAGCTTCAGCTGGTAGATTTCAAGATTATAGGAAAAATGTTTGTAGTGTTGGAGTCGATGCTTCTTACGACAGAATTTTGCTTTTCTTGCTTCCTGCAGTGCTCATTCTTTCCCCTTCATTTTAAAGGTGCGAAGACACTAAATGGAGGGTCTGAAACTCAGGACATCAACCAATCACAACAGAATGGAGAGAACACTGAGGAAAAGAAAGAGAAGCATGAAGTTGGCACTAAGAAAAAGTGAGTTAATGTTAGTAAGTTCACTGAACTAACCATTTCTAATTTGTAGCTAATCATGTTTAATTAATGTTTTCTTTACCGGGTTTTCTCCTCAACTTTATAGAAATATAATAGTGTGTTAATTCCACTCTA
Organism: Gymnogyps californianus; assembly: GCF_018139145.2. Taxonomy (NCBI): domain Eukaryota; kingdom Metazoa; phylum Chordata; class Aves; order Accipitriformes; family Cathartidae; genus Gymnogyps; species Gymnogyps californianus. The sequence goes on along the minus strand of NW_026114056.1, from coordinate 48,582 downwards.
GTTTTGAACAAACATTTTTAGAAGAAATGCTTCACTCATTTCTATAGTGTAGGTAGAAGGAACTTCTATAGGATGTTCTGCTAGTGGGCTAGATAGCTTGAGGTGGGACAGAATTCTGTATACTCTTTCTTCTGTGTTTTAGAGTGGTATTAAGATGGAAGCAAAGGAAGCTTGAAATGTATTGCACAGAAACTCATGAGACATCAAATTTTTGCAAATTCTCTTATTTCTCACTAGGCAAGTAAATACTATGTAAGAGAATTGCCTAAATGTAGTTAACTAGCATTAGAACTTCTGCCTATGAAATTTCAGAACTCTTTGGCTGTGACAGGTGTATAAAGTTGCCAAATTAAACTGTTCTGGTCAAACATCCATAAGAATGCTTGAATTTGTACATGTACATTTCTTCAACGTCTTTAAGAAAGGGTAAAAAACACTGTGCAACAGAGTGCGAGAGAGAGGAGTGAGGGGGAAAAAAAAACAAAGAAAAAAAAACAAAGAAAAAAACCCCAACAGTGTGAGAAACAATCCTACAAACACCAAAGTCAGTGAAGAAGGAGGGTGTGGCAGGTTGACCTTGGCTAGCTGCCAGGTGCCCACCAAGCCACTCTGCCACTCCCCCTCAACAGGACAGGGGAAGAAAATATGATGAAAAACTTGTGGGTCGAGATAAGGACAGGGAGATCACTCAGCAATTACCATCACGGGCAAAACAGACTCAACTTGGGGAAATTAATTTAATTTATTGCCAATCAAATCACAATAGGATAATGAGAAATAAGAACAAATCTAAAAAAACCTTCCCCCCACCTTCTTCCCAGGCTCAACTTGACTCCCGACTTCTTACATCCTCCCCTGAGCGGCACAGGGGGATGGGGAATGGGGGTTGCGGTCAGTTCATAATGCTTTGTCTCTGCTGCTCCTTCCTCCACACGCTGTTCCTCTACTCCAGCGTGGGGTCCCTCCCATGGGAGACAATCCTTCACAACCTTCTCCAGTGTGGGTCCTTCCCCCAGGCTGCAGTTCTTCAGGAACTGCTCCAGCATGAGTCCTTCAGGGTGCAGTCCTTCAGGAATGGACTGTTCCAGCGTGGGTCCCCTGTGGGGCCAAAGGTCCTGCCAAAAAAACCTGCTCCAGCGTGGGTCCTTCCTGATGGGCTGCAGTTCCTGCCAGGAGTCTGCTCCTGCATGGGCTCCTCTCCACGGGGCCACAGGTCCTGCCAGAAAACCTGCTCCAGCGCAGGTTCTCCACGGGGTCACAGCTTCCTTCAGGGCACATCCACCTGCTCGGGCGGCATGGGGTCCTCCATGGGCTGCAGGGGGACAGCCTGCCTCACCACGGTCTTCACCACGGGCTGCAGGGGAATCTCTGCTCTGGCGCCTGGAGCGCCTCCTCCCCCTCCTTCTTCTCTGACCTTGGTGTCTGCATTGTTGTTTCTCTCACATTTTTCTCATTCCTCTCTCTCACAGCTGCTGTGCAGTGTTTTTTACCCTTTCTTAAATATGTTTTTACAGAGCTGCTACCAACATTGCTGATTGGCTCAGCTTTGGCCAGCGGCGGGTCCGTCTTGGACCCAGCTGGAACTGGCTCTGTCTGACATGGGGGCAGCTCCTGATCTCTTCTCACAGAATCCACCCTTGCAGCCCCCACCCCCGCTACCAAAACCTTGCCACATAAACCCAGTACAGAGGGGGAGGAGGTGCTTCAGGTGCCAGAGCAGAGATTCCCCTGCAGCCCGTGGAGAGGACCATGCCAGAGCAAGTATCCACCCTGCAGCCTGTGGAGAGCCCATGCTGGAGCAGGCTCCTGACAGGAACTGCAGCCTGTGGGAAGGACCCACGCTGGAGCAGGGAAAAGTGTGAGGAGGAAAGAGCAGCAGAGATGAACTGTTATCCACTGACCACAACCCCTCTTTCCCCATCCCTGCTGTGCTGCTAGAGGCAAGGGGGGGATAGAAGAGTTGGGAATGAAGGAGTGAAATTGAGCCTGGGAAGAAGGGGGGGGTAGGGGGAAGGTGGTTTATTTTTTGTCTTTGTTTTTCACCATCCTACTCTATTTTTAACTGGCAATAACTTAAATTAATTTTCCCCAACTCAAGTCTGTTTTTCCCCCTGATGGTGACTGGTAAGTGATCTCCCTGTCTTTATCTCGACCCATGAGCTTTTCCATCTTATTTTCTCCCCCATCCTGTTGAGGAGGGAGAGTGAGAGAGCAGCTGGCTGGGGGTCTGGCAGCCAGCCAAGGTCAACCCATCACAACATTTATTTGGATTTTCTTCGGTATACAAGTGGTATACATACTAAGTAATATTGCAGGCAAACTGCTTATTTTGTTTGTCCCATCTGTCTTGGACACATTTATATAAAAATCTCTCCTCCTGCCACCACTGGAATTGGTTCCAGTTTAAACCACTGGATTTCTACTATATAACAAAAGATAGGTGGAACCTGAGGGCAGTGGTTTGAACTGCCCTTAAGACATATCTAAGAAGGGTAGGAACACTAAGAAGGGAATGACTTCTTATTGTAAAGGTTGGTTTGGAAGTCTGGTCTGGTGGACAAGAACTCAGTAACTATCCCAAATCTAAGCCCCTTCCCTGGAAAAGGATACCATCTGACTATTTGCAAGGGGTCCCCTCTGATTATTCTGCTGTGATGGAACAGACAATTAGTTGTGAAGATAAAGAACTAAAGTGATTCAGTTCAAAGAAACAGAACCTTTGATTTTATATGCTGGCGAATGGAGAACATGTAAAAGGTTTAAAAACGAGGATGACAATAAGATGAGAATACTGAAGACCAGTTCTAACACACTGCTGAAGGAAAGAATGTAGAAGGCCTAAAACAAGAATACACTGCTTCAAAGATCTGAAGGAAGTAATCACAGATCAAACATCTTTGACTGAGATCTCAAAACCCCTTAGCAGTAAGTCTAGACATGTATTTCTTTTAAAAAAAATTAAGATAGTAAAAAATATTGTGTATTTATATATTCTGTGTATGTATATATATATGGAATATTTAATATTCTTTAAACTAACCTCTCTTCTTCTCCATCCTCTTAACTTCTGATTTCTTACCTTCTTCTTTATTTTGCCTATCAAAACATGAAAGCATTTTTACAATGCTGTCTTCTAAAGTCTTGAGTCTTTTTTTTATTATTATTTTTAAATGAGATGTTTTGAGATATTCAAACTGTGTGTAAAAATACAGAAGTCAAACTCTGGTTTCTTCAAAGACCAAAATAAATTAAATTAATTTATTTATTAAGATACTGCAGATAAGGAATCCTCCAGATTAGCAGACTGTTTCCCCTAGAAGGAGCAAATGAAAGTATTATTAAAATGTAAAAATTAAGATAAAACTGCAGTGTATGAAACAGATTGATGGAGAGAGAATATTGTAAGAGGACCCAAATTTAAAACTGACATTCAAGTTTACCTCAGGGAATTATGGGGAAAAGATTGATTATATGACAAATAAAATAACTCCCACAGCAACTCTACTAAAAAAAAGTACAGAAATAAGTAAGCAATAAGTATACCACAATCTTTAAAGAAGACTCCTAAAATATTTTTATTCACAACCCCCCCCAAACAAACCCTATTTATCAAATCTTCAGTCTTGTTTTATCATAGAATTTTAAAGCCTTATTTTAATTGGTATATTCCACCATTCTGTGAGTTTTTCCAAATGTCATAAAAATAAGCATCCATTAAATAAAAATCCTGCATGTATATCAGTTTCCATACTCCTTTCACATTTTATTCAGATACTGAATCAGACTTCCAAAAGCTTAAGATTATTATATAATTCTGCAGAATTTTGTAAAAGAGGGGGGAAAATTCTAAGATCAACCTTTAGCTGAACTATTTTCTTCAAGTGCTAGTTTGTTTTCTTCAAGTACTCCCGTAGTCAGTGCTCACAGATTGTTTTTGTCCAGCAGTATTCGTTGAGGGAAGCTATACTGTCAGCAGTGTTCTCCTTGGTTTTAGAAGCATGAAAGAGTCTCTCAGACTTGTGGTGTCCAGCATTCCTTTTGGCTGCCTGGAAGCTAAAACTTTGTATATAAATCTGTGGGACATGTTGACTATTAATTGCAGTAGGGTAAACTTAAGTTATGTTTTATCTCTTCTTTTAGATGAACAGGAATTTGATTTTGCTCCAGAGGTAGTCTTGGAATTATTGGTTTCTGATTGGACAGCTTTAAAAAATGTCATTTGGGAGTTTTCAGCTAAATAATGATAATTACAAATGTTTGTTTTGCCTGGATGAGTGGCATACTAAAGGAGTACCTTTTATAAATAAGAGACCAGTGCAGGTTCCGAACTCAAGTTATGCAACACAGCACTGTGCTTAAATCAATGAGTTGTTCAAAAAGCAATATGACATTAATGCAGTGTGGCATCTGAGTTAACTGAAATTGTAAATGAAGCGGTTGGACAGTGGAACGTATTTGGCCAATCACTTGAAAACAAATGGCCACTTTTAATAACTGTCTCTCCAAGGTACATTTTTCATGACCTGTTCCACTTCCTTGTTTCTACAGAACCTGACAACACTTGGATTTTTGTAGTGGCAAGAGACAAACTGAGTCAGATTGCCCTTTTTATTTCCTGTTAAAAGCATAAGGCTATTTGGGTGCAGACAGGACACACCAGTGGTCTTTACTGGTCAAAAGAAACTGAAGACGAACACTTCACATACTTGCACAAGACGTCTTGACCAGGTTGTCTCAAACAAGCAACTATAGGCAAATTAATTCATATATTTCTTTAAATATTCCAGCACAATATTGTGCTTTTGTCCTTTAAAACTTGCAAGTATATCTTCCAAGAATCGAGCCAGTGGTAGTGTTATGTTCTGCCAATATACATTTCCCTCTATTCAAGAGGGAGGGAGTGTGCGTGTGTGTATTTGCATTGGCTTGAACTCTAAGCTCCAGTTAGCATTGTTTGACTCATCTAAATGAAGAAATCAAACCTGTTTACATAAACCCTTGTATGGCTACTTAAGAGCAATTTATTTGGATTAGCCATTATCAAACAATGTGTGCATAACACAAACCTATCTTGCTTAAACCAATGTTAGTTTACAGTTTTTGCAGTAAAAGTCCACTTGTAAGCTTACCACTCTGACTAAACTGGTACACCTTTCATGCTGAGAAATGCATATGCTACACACGTTAAAACTCGAACAAACTGCAAACTATATTTCTGTCATGTGAAACTTGCTTACAATTTCATATGCAGTGTTAAATTGTTTAAAGAAGAGACCATTAAGCAGAGTAAACATGAGCAAAACATGAATTTACAAAACACTCGTAAGCACTGAGTATTGAGTCTGAGCAAATGCTTTGTAAATGTCTCTTCAGTTCTGTATTTTAAATATTGCTGTAACTTTACTCCATTTGTTAACTAGAGATAAGATGCTTTCATATCTTTTTGAATATGTACTTGAACAATCTGATCCCATAGTTAATCTTGCTTTGAGCCAGAGGTTGAAGTTAGATGACCTCCTGAGGTCCCTTTCAACCTGAATTATTCTATGATTCTGTGCATTCTAGAAAATAATGTATTCCAAGTGATCGTGCTTAAGAACTACTTTCAGTTGTGTTGATAGGCATATATGCTGTTCCCTTAAGTTATCTTTTTAAAGTTTGGGACATGTTGAATTATTCATTGGTACTAAGAAAAGCTGTAGTTGGTAATGCATGTTAAATCAGCAAAAGTCAAAGTCTTTTCTGCAACGTTGTTCAACAAGCTTCTTTGTTTCTTTTTACCAACTGAGAGGATGAATAGCTGAGGGTGTTGGCACAAATTTGGCAGTAGACTGAGGAGCAACACAGTTGTACCTGCACAGACTCACGTTCTTTAAGCAAGGCTGTGTCTTATGTACAAAGCACTGAATTGAGTTTGCCTAACAAATATTGATGAGGTAGCTACCTAGACCAGAAAAATGGAAAATAATGATTTAAAAAAATGAAACAAAAAATTCAATTTATATCCATTATACTGACAGAGGAAGTTGCGAGAAAGCAAAAAGAAAAATAAACCTTTTCACATTTTATCAATATTAGGTTTTGTGCTTAATAATTAGGCATCAGGTATAATCTAAACTATGCACAGTCACTAAGATAAGCTACTGCTCCTTACTTTTACTGAAGTGGAGCTCTGTATAGTTCCCTATATGCATAAAGTATGAAATCTATTTAAAAGTAAAGAAGACTCGGCTCTTGTGAGACCCCACCTGGAGTACTGTGTTCAGCTCTGGGGCCCCCAGCACAAGAAAGACATGGACCTGCTCGAGCAGGTCCAGAGGAGGGCCACAAAGATGATCAGGGGGCTGGAGCACCTCCCCTATGAGGACAGGCTGAGAGAGTTGGCGTGGTTTAGCCTAGAGAAGAGAAGGCTCCGGGGAGACCTTATAGCAGCCTTCCAGTACTTAAAGGGGGCCTACAGGAAAGATGGGGGGGGACTCTTTATCAGGGAGTCTAGTGATAGGATGAGGGGTAACGGTTTTAAACTGAAAGAGGGTAGGTTTAGATTAGATATAGGGAAGAAATTCTTTACTGTGAGGGTGGTGAGACCCTGGAACAGGTTGCCCAGAGAAGCTGTGGATGCCCCATCCCTGGAAGTGTTCAAGGCCAGCTTGGATGGGGCTTTGAGCAACCTGGTCTAGTGGAAGGTGTCCCTGCCCATGGCAGGGGGGTTGGAGCTAGATGATCTTTAAGGTCCCTTCCAACCCAAACCATTCTATGATTCTATGATAACCAAAACAACACATGACAATTTATTGCAGAAATCAAAAGCATGTCAGATTTACATAATAATATATTAAGAATTGCAGAAACGATAAAAACAATTTAGTGTCTTTGGGACATTGGAAAAGTTTAGGTTTGCCCCAAGGAAGAAGTGTGTTTAGGTTTCTAGAGAAAGAATAACTGACAAGGAAGAGACGAAATCACTGGGGGGGGGAGGTAAATAAATCTAGATTCTTGTTAAAGGATAGAGAAAGGTTATAATTTTATTGTTATAGGTGAAGGGGACCATTTCCTTCTCCTAATTCCCAGAATTTTTACCTTGTTCTCCCCCTTCTTCCTCCTTCCCAAGAACTGTGTGGATGGGAACATCTCGATCTCATGGTGGTGGCTTCTTCACCCACTTGTGGAATAGGTCTTGAGAATGGGTCAGATCGATTTCTTCCTGCTGTCCCAACCCCCTAAGTTTCTGGCAGGATCTCCTCTCCATGCTAATGCTTGGTTCATTTGTGATAATTTATCTTCTGACTGCAAACTGCTTGATATTACTCAACTGGCTTTGCAGAGCCAGAGTAGCATAAATCATAACTTCTTCCTTGTTCTGTCTGATAGTATAGCCTCCAGCTGCCAGACAGAGAAGGAAGTGTTTTCCAGGGAACCCTATGTATTCCACAACCTGAGCAACTTAATTCATGGCTATAGAATTTTGATATAAATCTCAATCTCATGTATTCAAGACTTACTTAAAATGTAATACATGGCCCTGCTGGAACAAGAGAGTTAGCTCTCCCTTCAGGTATTCTCAGGATACTTCTAAACAGAACCCACCAACTCTGTCCTACTGTTAGGAAATCTAAGTCACTGAAAGACTGACATCACTTAATTTCTGGATTCAATTTTTCCCATCCTCCCACAATACTACATGTTGATTTACAAGAGCTTTTTTATTCTCCACTTAAAAAGTTAAATAATGCTTGGGGAAAAAAAAGGCAGAGGGAGGACACAGAACACAGCGCAAACCAATTGGGAATTTTGAAACTAAGAGGCGGCACAAAACCTGACAAAGTACTACCACAATGTACAGACACTATGTATTAAAACATACTCACGGCTCGGATTCCATTTGCTCCTCTTGCTTACACTTTCTTTCTGTCGGTTCTCTCTCATGTTGGCCTTGTAACATGTTTCTTCTATGAGCTCCTTGAAAGTTTCTCCCTCCTTTTTTCTTCTGTTTTTATTTAGGGTTTTAGGGTGAGAAGAGAGAAGGAGTCTTTAGATTACTGAACGTCAAAAACATTAATAGTTAAACCTACCTGCTCTAGATGTCTACACATTATTGCTCTAGTCCATGAAACACCCTGATGAGAGTTAGCATTCCTCTGTAACTAAATCCAAATCTTTTATATGCAGATAAGAAGCTGAGTTTTATTAGTGCTTTCTCTCAGATATGAAGAAGAATATCCCAAACACGAAAAAACCCAAAGCCATTCCCAAATGATCAGCTAGAGACAGCTTCCTATCTTTCAAAAATATATTTCACAGACCCCACAGATTCTCAACACTCAGGACAAAAAAATATATGCATTCAAGTAAGCATATTAAAAAAAAAAAAAACACCAAAACCCAAAACAACAAACTTTTGCTACAATAAATCACTTACATTTAAATCCATCTTTTAAAAAAACAAAGTATTAGAAATTTTTTTTCTTCGTAAATATCTAAAAGTTATTGAAAAGATTATTTGACAGAAAGGAATTTGCAACTTCTCATTTCCAAGACATGCATCTATATTAGCCAGACACAAGGCTCCAACACTTAATAGACAAAATTGAACACCTAGTATTAGCTTTAAGAAATATTTTCAGTGAACTACTGTTCTTTACAATAAGTAAGTCAATAAAGAGCAATATACCTTATCACCTTCATGTTCTCCTTCATCCTCTTCAGAATCAGATGCTGATGCAGAACCCACTTGGGAAGTATTTCTCCTTTTTGGTTCGGTCTCCCTCTTTGCTTCTCTTCTATCAAATTCCTTCCTCAATTTGTCGTCTTCCTTCTGACTCTCCTCATCTTTTTTCCCTTGTTTTTTGGGCTTTTCTTCCAGTCCTTTTTTCTTTGTCTTCTCCTCTTCATGAACACTAAAACACAGTAAATTATTTAAGCTTCATATTCATTATCTATACCCAGTTTAAAAGAGAACCTAACTCTCAATTCAGGAAGATGTACTTTTTAGTTTTTACTATCAAATACTCTACCTGCACAAAGTTGGCTCACTTTTAGATCTTTCATTTCATAGAATCATAGGATAATTCAGGTTGGAAGGGGCCTCTGGAAGTCTCTTGTCCAACCCCCTGCTGGGGGTGGTTCAGACCATGTTACTCAGGGCTTTCTCCAGTCTGGTCTTGAAAACCTCCAAGGATGGAGACTGGACAACCTCTCTGGGCAACCTGCCCCACTGCTTGACTGTCCTCAGGGTGAAAAAGTGTTTCCCTATATCCAGTCTGATCCTCTCTTGTTTCAATTTATGCCCGTTGCCTCTCATCCTCCCACCATGCACTGTCGTGACGAGCCTGGCTCCTCCTTCTTGATGAACTCCTTGTAGGTATTGGAAGGCTGTTATTAGATCTCCCCCAAAGCCTTCTCTTCTCCAGGCTGAACAAGCCCAGTTCCCTCAGCCCCTCCTCATAGGACACGTGTTCCAGCCCTCTGACTAGCTTGGTGGCCCTCTGCTGAACTCGCTCCAGTTAGTCGGCATCTTTCTTGTATTGGGGGACCCAGGATTCTAGATGTGGTCTAACAAGTGCTGAATAGAGGGGGATAATCACTTCTCTCAATCTACTGCTGTGGTGGGTTGACCTTGGCTGGCTGCCAGATGCCCACCAAGCCGCTCTGTCACTCCCCCTCCTCAGCAGGACAGGGGAGAAAATAAGATGAAAAACTCATGGGTCGAGATAAAGGTGTTTTAATGAAAGAAAGCAAAGGCCGTGCCCAGAAACAAAGCAAAAGGGGGAAGAAAAAAAAAAAAAAAGATTTATTCTCTACTTCCCATCAGCAGGCCATGTCCAGCCACTTCCTGGGAAGTAGGGCCTCGGTACGCGTAGCGGTTGCTTCGGAAGACAAACGCCTTAATAACGAATGCCCCTCCTCCCCCTCCTTTCTCTTAGCTTTTATTGCTGAGCACGATGTCATATGGTATGGAATATCCCTTTGGTCAGTTTGGGTCAGCTGTCCCGGCTATGTCCCCTCTTGCCCACCCTCCAGCCTTTGGGGAGGTGGGGGGGTGGAGAGACAGCCTTGATGCTGTGCGAGCACTGCTCAGCAATAGCCAAAACATTGGTGTGCTATCAATCAACACCGTTCTAGCTACAAATACAAAGCACAGCACTATGAGGGCTGTTATGGGAAAGTTAACTCCATCCCAGCCAGACCCAATACAACTGCCTACGCTCCTGTTCATACAGCCCAGGATACTGTTGGCCTCCTTTGCTGCCAGGGCACGCTGTTGGCTCATGGTCAGCTTTCTGTCTACCAGGATCCCCAGGTCCTTTTCAGCAGAGCTGCTCCGCAGTCAGTCCCCAGCCTGTACCATTGCCAGGGGTTCTCCCTTCCCAGGGGCAGGACTTTGCATCTGTGCCGGTTGAATTTCATGAGGTTCCTGTCAGCCTGTTCCTCCAACCTGTCTAGTTCCTCTGGATGGCAGCTCTGCCCTCAAGTGTATTGCCTGCCTCTCCCCCCCCCCCAACCCCGATTTGCTGTCATCTGCAAACTTGAAGAGAGTGCACTCTGTCGCCTCCTCCAGGTCATTGATAAAGATGATAAGCAGGACAGGTCCCAGGATAGACCTCTGCAGTATTCCACTTGTTACCAGCCTCCAGGTAGAAAACCACCTATTAACCCCTATTCTCCGAGCCCAATCATCCAACCACTTTTTTACCCATCTGGTTGTCCACCCATCCTGACTGCAACATTCAACTTATACTGAGTACTACAAGGAAAATGCTGGGCAGGAACTCAGTAAGTCATGACAGCTCATCAAATGCAACCACTTGGTTTACAATAAAGACAGGCATTTTATATAAAAAGCCAACTCACATGTTGGTCTCTGAAGGACAAGGTAGTTTCACCAATTTGGGTCTCCCTCTTGGTTTTGGAACCTTTACTTCAGTAGCTAATTATACAAAAAGAACAGGTTAGTCTACAGCCACCACCCGTTCCTTATCTAAAAGGATTGTTTCTCATGTCAACACATGGAAGCAACACTTGAGTCAAACTTAGTAGGGTAAATACTCTATTTAAAAAAATTCAAATGTTGGAACTGTGTATCAAAGTTTAATCAAGATCCCTTTGAAAAATTAAAATCTCAACCAACGCTTTGGTACTTTAAGATAGCAGTCTAAGAGGTTTAAACCATCTATTCCTGTGCCTTTTCCACCCAGTGCACTCAGAATGGCCCTGCCTCATGTTGCGCAGCTAATAAAAAAAATAAGCCTGAAACAAGAGAATAATAAGTGGAATAATAAGACAATAATAAGTGGGGGGAAAAAACTTAAGTAATTTAGTGTGCAAATCTAAACTGAGCCTATTTATTAGTAGTAGTCTTAAGAGCTTCATGGAGCTTCCATCCCTTTCCCTGAGAGTAAATCAGCGTCAAGAAATTCTACCACCACACTGAGGTATACAGCACAGTTCTACATTTTCTCAATTTCACCATGTTTCAGTGTTAAAGTGAGCTAAATAGTTTATCCACCTTCTCGACGTTTATACCCTTCGAATTCTGTAAAATGAAAATACTTAGTATGCTGCCATTATGGACTGAAATTTATGGAACATGCTTATCTGCTATCCCCAGTGAACATTCTGTTAGGAAAAAACCTAACAGCCCAGTGTTTGAAGTGCTGCTGGTGTTAGTGTGGAGCACTGCTAAACAAGAGATGCACGCATTGTATTAATGCAAGAGAATGCTGCACAGTACATCATCTAGTAACACATTTCCCATAGGGTGCCAAAGCATCTCTTGTAAAGGTCCTTTCCTGCTCTTACAGACAATAGTTTGTATAAACACAATTCATTTGAAAGATCAATATAATCCCCCACACATTAAAATATTAAAAATGTTAATTTAATAAATATAATGAAAGTGGGTGAAGTACTAAGGTAATACTTCATTTCCTCACATCTAGTCTTAAATAGTTTGCCTTGGGAGCTAACTATGGTTGCACTTTTAGAAAGTTATTTATTTTCATAATGCCACCAGATACAGGTGAGTATAAAGTATTAAATTATCTGTTTCCCAGACTAAATGCTCATATAGCATATTTAAGTGCTCCAATAACTTCCCCCATGTTAGCAGTAAACAAATTTAAAACGTTTCTTCAAGAATACTTGCAAACTTGCCATAAGAATTACAATTAAATCATTGCTACTTTCACAAACAAGTACTGCAGAACTATTAGCAAAATCTTTCTTTGAAATTACATGCTGCTTCTAATAGCTATATTTTCTTCTCAGTTGTCTATCGGTCTACAGAGATTTCCTTTAAACGACTTTTCAGCAAAATCTCTCCAGCTCTTCGCTTGTTTTTACTGTCCTCTGAGCTCTACCTATAGACAGTCTCCTTCCTCCCATTTTTTTAAAACTTGTTTTATAGATATTCTAACACAACTTAAGTACCAATTTTATACATCTTTGATTAATATAAACCTTTGTGAAGCCACAGTGAAACAGAGGTCTTATTGCATAGTCTGCAAGTTAGCAGAATCCTGTGGAGGCTTTCCTAAAGGTGATACTTGCAAGGGGATACAATGATCCTTATTTCAGAGGACCCAGCATAACCATAAACATTTTAAGGCCCTTTATGTGCTAAATTGCTAAATACCTCAGGTTGCCATGTAGGATAGTTTAGATGTATACATATATATTTTTATATATATATATATATATCAAATAAAAATTGGAAGTTTGCATATTAGGAAATATTCTGTAATACTCTGGAGATCTGGGGGCAATAAATCCTCCGACCACCTCTATTAAGTTATTTTGTATGGAGAAAAATAAATAAAATACCTTTTTGTTTAAAGTTACCTGCTGGTCTTCCTCTTTTAGGGCTTACTTTTGGAGTCACAGTCACTGCAGCTGCTACCACTGCAGCTTCCGCAGCTTCAGCTTGTTTTTCGGCCTAATTTAAAGAAAGCAATTCACAAATTAAAACCATAGACCCTCTCCCCGTAAAGCAGCTATTTCTTACTTGCTTCCTAAAATATTGCATAAAATATATTTCTAAACTGCTAAAAAATAAACAAACTAGTTTAGTAGAGTAAGGATGCATAAAAAGCCCAATAGTTTCTGGATAAAAATTCATAAATATTTGGGACAAAGCACTCTGTTTATAAGGGGGAAAGTAAACCTTAAATGATTGTTGCAATGGTCACTGCAAACAACCTGGAGCAATATGCTGCAATCATTCAGGTTTTATAACTCTGCGGAAGAAACCCCACTGCTAAAATCCAGAAGAAGGATGTGAAAAGTTTTCTAGCAAACCAATACATTAGTGCTGGTTGGAGTGAAAGGAAGCTACAAGCTTGAATGTGCACGCTGCTGATGGCATGGTCCTGCAGTCAACACAAACTTCCTTTTCTTTTTCCAGCACAAAAAGAATATTGGATTCCATCTTCTACACTTCCAAGGTGTCGTGGTTTAACCCCAGTCAGCAACTAAGCACCACGCAGCTGCTTCCCCCTTCCCCCTCCCAGTGGGGTGAGGAGGAGGAAAGGAAAAAAAAGTAAAACTCGTGGGTTGAGATAAGAACAGTTTAATAACTAAAGTAAAATATAATACTAACAATAGTAATAATGAAATATTATAATAATAATAGTAATGAAAAGGAATATAACAAAAAAAAGGAATAACACCCAAGAAAAAACCAGTGATGCACAATGCAATTGCTCACCACCCGCTGACTGATGCCAGAGCCGCGATCCACCCCTCCCGGCCAACTCCCCCCTGTTTAGATACTGGGCATGACGTTCCATGGTATGGAATACCCCTTTGGCTAGTTCAGGTCAGCTGCCCTGGCTATGCTCCCTCCCAGCTTCTTGCACACCTGCTTGCTGTCAGAGCATGGGAAACTGAAAAGTCCTTGGCTTAAGATAAGCGCTACTTAGCAACAACTACAACATCAGAGTGTTATCAACATCATCCTCACACTAAATCCAAAACACAGCACTGTACCAGCTACTACCAAGAAGAGAGTTAACTCTGTCGCAGCCGAAACCAGGACACAAGGGCATTGAGTTTGGTACTGGTACCAGTGTCAGAACTACAGTAAAAAACTGTTTGGCTTACTATTCAGGAATGCCTGAATGGAATACAATACAGATCCTGAATAACTGCAGTTCACAGCTTGGCATGTTAACTTGAGCTCAATTGGTGTGTGGGGGTGTGTGTAGGGGGGGACATTCCTCTCAAGGAGAGAAGCTGGCATCACTAACTGCTTCAGTCTTCCAAACTTCATCTACTGCTGAATGTGCATCAACACACTGAGATTCTAGTCTTATTCCAGGTCAATGAATTTTAAAATAAGACTTATGTCTGAAATTCTTTATATGGCTATTAATGTTGCTTTATTATTTTCCTAGAACATCAGGTGAAGAGAGAGAGCTTGAAAATCCAAAGGAATCTCTTTGAAAAGAAATTATGCCACTGGAGTCTTTTTTTTCTTTTTTTTTTTTTTAATACAAAATAAAAGTGATTAAGTTTTGCGTTTGAAATCTACGGACCAAAAGTTTTAAAAACTTTATAAGCATAATATTTTAATGTTAAATTTTGTGGAATAGCAACCCCTTTAATCTTCATTTGAAAAATATTTAAATGCTTTGCTGATGGTTTTATCCAGTATTAATAAGCAATACACATCTTAAAATCCCATTCAGAAAACAGGAGACAGAGTTGTAGTATGTTTTAATCTGACTCCTGTATGTTTGTCCAGTTAATAGCAGGAAAGAGTGTAAATAGTTTTTCAACTGCTTAATCGCTTCATTTGCATAAAACATACTCTCTTCCAGTCATACTGACCTGTTAGTGTGTAGTTTTTCAACATGTGTCAGGATGGCTTTTTACTGTGCTTTGTACGAGTTGGAAACATTGTTTTTATAGCGGTTAATGTTAAAGTTTAATTTTGTTCTTGTAAAACATTGTACCAAGTGATGCTATGTACCAATTGTATCAATTTAAGCTGCGTGAATTCTCATAGTATGCTTTTGGTATTATAGATGTCATACTAGGAAGAAATCTGGTGTTTTCACTGAACCTGTTGATGATGCACATTGGTTAGAAAACAGTCTTGAATGCTTTTTAAAAAAATTAAAGTCTTTAAGAATCAACTTCTTTGTATGAGTTTAATGTTCAAATTGTATAAATTAAGGCATTCATAAGGGCCATAACTGTTGGAATGTCTAAATCAAAGCTGTTAAGAACTTTTCCTTGGCATGAACTTGAAGGGTTTAGAACTTAGGTTTTCAAAAAAAAACCTTGTAAAGATTTCTGAAAGCAAGAAAGGAAGGAGACAGAGAAGTGCTACACTTGTAAAATCCCTCAGCCCTGCTCCCACTCTCGTGCAAACCTCCCCCCCCCCGCCCACTTGTGCTCTCTCTCTTTCTCTCTGCCCCCCTGGCCCCCCTCTCTAACCCCTGTGCTGTCTCTGCCCCCTGTGCTCTCTGCCCTCCTCTGGTTGTCTTGGCCTACTGAGCTGACATCACTCGAATAACTAAATTGATCTTGGAGGCCCACTGTTTGACCTTTGGTATGTTGCTATGTAGTTGTTAGGGTTGTAACTTTTGTTAGATGAAGCACAACGAAGCAGGTGTTATAAAAAAACACATAATTGGCAGAAATAGCAGAACTAAACTTATACAAGAATATTTGCCTGGCAACTCGCTACACCAATCAACGAGCGACAGTTCAGAGCAGTCCAACAACAACTAAAGATGAAATAATCTGGAAGGTGCTCTCCACCTCATAAAACACATCCACCTCAGCCCGAAGGGGGGCAGCATGACTCTGCCTTTGGGATGCCTGGGACCATGCTCGTGCATGGCCAGAACGGACACCCTCAGCACCCTACTCCTCCCAACCTCTGACAACTGCTGCTCCTGTCAGCAAGGAAAGGGGAAGTAGAGATAGCCACGTTTCCTGTAACTTTGTAGTGTTCTTTGCATTAATAATCACTCTTTCACAGGGACAATAAATATCCAAACTCCTTCACACGGAACCAATTATTGCATAGTAATCAATGCATGCGTTTAGTCTGTCCAGACCTAAACAATGACATTACTAAAACTGCTATCAGAAGTGGGATCTGAAGGAAGCTTTGGACTGTGAAAAGAGGATTGTACAGCTGTAGTGCATCCAACAAATGTCCACAACACAGAGACCACCTACAGCTGCCAAATTCGTTTGCCCGAGTGTAATCTTGCAGATCTTGAGGGTGGGCGCTCGGGGGTAAGAGTCTGGCAGGAAGTACGTTTAGTACTCCTACTGTCTTTATCTTGACCGACAAGTTTTTTCTCAGTTTTGGTCTTCCAATTCTCTTCCCCATCTCTCGGGGGGAGGGGGACTGAGTGAGCAGCTGGTGGGTGCTTGGCTGCTGGCTGGGGTCAACCCACCACATGCCTACAAGGAAATGATGAAAACTGCACCACACTGATGTGGGGGTGTGCCTTTGCATGCTGGCCTCTTTTAGAATGGAGTTGTAAAGGCTAGCTGCGGGTGTGAGAAGTAGAGAGCCGAGCAGCCGCTCTAGAGCGCAGTAATGGCTTACTTAGCTGGAGTTGCCCCCTTAGTCCAAACTAGGCAATGGAAAAGGAAGGGAACAGAACGATTAATGCAAACGTGAGGGTGTTGGAGATATGGGAGAAACAAAACAAAGGATGCTACTTAGTTAACGAGGCGCGACCTTGAGAAGAGAAACAAGATGACACCATAAGTCAGCTGGGTAAAGAAATACCAAGATAAGCACAAGGGCAACCAAAAAGCTACTTGAACTTTGAGTGAACTCTCCTAATTAACATAATAGAAAACCCGCCCTCGAAAACCTGTTGCTCAAAATGTATAAAATGCTTTACCGTGTGTTAACCAGGTGTGCTAGCTTTGTGGAGTTACCACCTAGCACCCATCTAGGCAAGGGTTGCCTTAATTGACCGGGGGGTCAGAACTGAGTGCGCATACTGACTAAGGGGGGTCAGAGTGGAAATTACTGACCAAGGGAGTCAAAGCCGGCAAATAGGTAAATTCAGTTAAAATGGGATCAAGCCAATCCACGATTCCTCCCTGTAGCCCTTTGGGGTGTATTTTGAAAAATTGGAATAAGTTTGGGGGAGATCCGATGACTAAAGATAAAATGAAAAGATATTGTAATCAATGGTGGCCGAATTATAAATTGGATGATGATGAGGTCTGGCCGGAAAATGGATCGGTAAACTATAATACTATATTACAATTGATGTTTTTTTGCTGTCAGATGGGAAATGGGATGAAGTACCTTATGTTGATGCCTTTATGACTTTGTACGGAAAACCTGATATTCGGGAAAAATGTAAGCTAAAGACTGACCTAGTGATGTATACAGCTTCTGAGAAAAAGGAGAGCAGTTGTTGCATAGGCTGTGATGACAGAAAGATTGCAGGGGGAGAAGAGCAGAAAGATGTGCAACTGTTAGTCCCGACAGCCCCACCACTATACAAAAATAGTGCCAGACAATTGCCAATCAATCCTAATTTACAATCAAGCAATGAGAACTTTAGTCCCGTTTCCAGCCAGACTAGAGGGCACGCTGAACCAGTTGTACAGGCTCCCCTGAGACAGGCGGTGGGACCGGAAGGACTGCTGTTTTTTGTACATGTTCCGTTCACTACCTCCGACCTGTTAAATTGGAAACAATCTGTTGGATCCTATAGGGGAAACCCTGAGGGAGTACATCAATTAATAGAAGCTATAATGTTAACACATAATCCCAACTGGGGAGATATACAGGCTCTGCTAAATACATTCTTTGCGGCAGAGGAAAAGAGAATGGTGATTGAAAGGGCCAGGGAAGAAGGGGGAAGGAGAAACAGGCAAGAAGATTCTGAGGAGTTCCTACCTACTAAAAGGGACCCAGAATGGGATCCTAACAGGGGGGGAACGAGGGTTCAACTGAAGCAGTATCAACAGCTGATACTATATGGGGTTCAGCATGGAGTGCCTAAACCGAAGAATGTGTCTAAGCTTTATGAGGTAAGGCAGGGTTTGGAAGAAAATCCATCAGCCTTTTACAAAAGGCTATGTGAGGTAGCTAGAAAATGGATGGACTTGAATCTGGACGATGAGGCAAATCAGAGGATGTCCAATATATGTTGTTTATTGGGTAGTCGACTCAGGATATAAGGAGAAAGTTGCAGAAAGTTGATGGAGCTGGGGGAATGTCAATCTCACAATTGATAGAAATAGCATATAGAGTTTATAACAATTGAGATGAGAGAGAAAGAAAAGAAAAACAGAACAGAATGAAGTTGCAAGCATCTTTGCTGGCAGCGGCAATAAATGGAAATGATGTCAGAGGGAAGGGTAGAGGAAGAGGTAAAGGAAGAGGAGGATGCGGTGGAATAATGCAGGGAAGAGGTCCGCAAAACCGAACCCCTTTAGGGCTAAATCAGTGTGCGGTCTGTAAACAGGAGGGACACTGGAAGAGTGAATGCCTGAAACGAAAGGGGCCAAAGGAACGGGATCATGCAGAAAATGCTAATCTTATTATGTTAGAAGATTCAGACAATGAATGAAGGGGACCAGGGGAGAACATTAAAGTCTCCCCAGCTGATCCCTGGTTCCAGTTAAGCTGGGGAACGAGACCATAGATTTTTTTTAACTGACAGTGGGGCTACTCATTCAGTAGTCACCAGTTGTAAAGGACCTCTAAGTAAAGTAACTATACCTATTGTTGGGCAAAGGGAAAAAGAACATTAAGGCCATTTTTACAACCAATGGAATGCACAACTGAGGGAGCTAAATTAATTCATGAGTTTCTATACATGCCAGAATGCCCCCTACCTTTGTAGGGATGAGATTTATTATGCAAACTAAATGCACAAGTAACCTTTTCTGAGAATACTGTACAGCTCCGTATCCCCCCCTCAAACCGCCTGGAGAGCTCAGATCTGCTTGCTGACAGATGAAATGTCGGAAGAATCCAAAGAGAATATTCCGGATGCTGTATTAAATGTGGTAATTCCCCTGGTATGGGCTTCTAAAAACCCAGGTAAAGCAAAAAACGTGAGTCTGATTAAAGTAGAACTAAAAGAGGGGGCAAAACCGGTAAGGGTGCATCAATATCCTATTAGGCTGGAAGCTCGCAAGGGCCTCGAAGCCCTGATATATACCTTTATACAATATGGACTGCTCAGAGAATGTCAATCTGAATACAATACACCGATTTACGGGTGAGAAAGCCTCACTCCCAGGATTACCAATTAGTGCAGGACTTGAGGGCTATAAATCGGATAACCAAAGACATACATCCTACGGTGTCTCACCCTTATACTTTGTTAGCGTCTGTACCCGAAAACAATGCCTATTTTACAGTGTTGGACCTAAATGGCGCCTTCTTCTGCATTCCAGTGGATGCACAGAATCAAACACTCTTTGCTTTTGAATGGGAGAATCCGACTACTGGAAGGAAAGGACAACTGTGTTGGACCGTTCTTCCCCAGGGATTTAAAAATAGTCCACTTTGTTTGGTGAAGTACTGGCCAAAGAATTAGGACAATGGCAAACTAATAATGATAATGTTACTCTCTTACAGTATGTGGATGATATCTTAATTGGAGCAGATACAGAACAGACTTGTACGGAAGCCACAGTAAGCCTGCTAAACTTTCTGGGAATAGCCGGATTCTGTTGGATATGGATCCCCAATTTTGGACTTACAACCAAACCCTTATATGCAGCCACAAAGGGCCTTGTGGAGAGTTGTTAGAATGGACTCCAGAGTGTCAGAGTAGTTTTGATGAAATTAAAAGAAAATGATGGAAGCTCTCCTCAAGAAACTACATGAAGAAACTCACATGGGAGCCGATGCTATGATAAGCAGTGTTGAGAGATACGCTGTAGGGCCAAAAATGCAGACAAATGCAGATATAATAGTAAAGACATGTCAAACTTGTTGTGTAAATAATCCCAAAATACAAAGAAAGCCGCCAGCAGGTGACGTAAAAAGAGGAATAACCCCTGGGGAATACTGGCAAATAGATTTCTCTGAATTATCAAAATGTGGACAGCATAAGTATCTACTTGTTCTAGTGGATACATTTTCCAGATGGCCTGAGGCTTTCCCTTGTCGCAACAATGGGGCTAGGGAAGTAATTAGGATATTACTAAAGGAAATAACCCCCCAGATAACTAGAATTGGACCATATGTCGTTAAAAGGGTTGGACAACAACGACTTTTGTTTAATCCATCATGGTCCCTCAAACGGGTAGAACTATCAGTGCAGATTAATATCTCTGCAGTTAAACCAGCCTGTTCACCGTTCAGAAGTATGTCCTATACAGGATGGTTAGCACGGTTACATGGGCAGTCTCTTACCCTTCCAAATCGAGTAAAAAGAAATGTAACTGGTATCCTAGGGACAGGATTGGGAGTCTTAAACAGCATAGATGCTGAAGTACTTGCAGACAAACTCAGTACAGCCACACATGATCTAAACAAATTAGAATATCCATTGCGATCCTCCCTGTCAGCTTTAGGAACTCATCAATGGCTGTTATCTGATATATTGCCTCAATGGGAAAGGGTTAATGAAAAGGACCACCAATTAATCATAGATGCACTTGGTATAGCCCAAAATAATGTTTCTCTAGCTCTTGTTTGTATCCAAGCTCAACTGTGGGTGCAATATACAATAGCAGCAATTGTAAGAGAAGGTGAAGATGGCACCTTGCCTAGTGAAATTCAGGAAATAATCTGGGAAAATGCAACTGCATTTGAAAGAGAATTCCAGTCATGGTGGTATCTAGTCAATTTCACTCACAATCCTATTGATAACAAAGCCACGGCCTTTGTCGTAACCATACAGAATGCATCAGTAAAAACCATCTACCCGATCATTGTGTTAGGATTAAATCACAACGGGACTGTGCTCTATCCATTAGAGCATAGAGTATGGGCCCAACGAAACAATAACAGATGGCAGACTGTTGAGGCTGATGCATGTGTGGTACAGGAACAACAGGGATTTATTTGCGAAAGTAATACCATCAGAGCTCAAGACATTTGTCTTGACACTGAGCAAAATGTTTGTCACTTCGAGATACATCCAAAAGAAATCCCTGGAACTGTACTTATATATATTGGGAAAGGATGTGTGTGTATAAGAACTCTATGTAATTTTATAGTTGTAGATCATATTACTGTCGGGATAAATAATCACTCAAATACTTGCATTTGTAACTTTACTAACATTATAGGATGTGATTTCAACTATTCAGCTCCTGTTACGACTTGTCAGCTGTTACAATCCAATTATACTTTAGTTAAAGATCTATTGCGTACTCCCATTGGGATGAATCTCACGCTGGTGAAAAAAATTGTTACAACATAATGATCTACGCCGGTTGCTGGAACGTGCCCGAGAAGATGGACAAAGGACTTCAATCACTGTTCACCATGACACAGAAGAGATACATCGTGTTTTGGACCGGGTGAAGAAAGGTGGAGAACATAGGTGGTGGGAAGCCCTCCTCGGATGGCCACCCAAGGCAACAGGCATTCTTAATCTCATGCTACATCCCGTTGTGATCTTGTTATCACTAACATGTTTATGTTTACTGCTTATAATCATATTGTATTGTATTGGGTTTGCGTGGCAAGGTTTTGGTAGTGGGGGGGCTATAGGGGTTGCTTCTGTGAGAAGCTGCTAGAAGCTTCCCCTATGTCTGATAGAGCCAATGCCAGCGGGCTCCAAGACGGACCCGCCGCTGGCCAAGGCCGAGCCAATCAGTAACAGTGGTAGCGCCTCTGTGATAACATATTTAAGAAAGGGAAAAGAAGTTACAGGGGAGTAGTAGCAGTTGCAGTGAGAGAGAGGAGTGAGAATATGTGAGAGAAACAACTCCGCAGACACCAAGGTCAGGGAAGAAGGAGGGGGAGGAGGTGCTCCAGGTGCCGGAGCAGAGATTCCCCTGCAGCCTGTGGTGAAGACCATGGTGAGGCAGGCTGTCCCCCTGCAGTCCCTGGAGGTGAACAGTGGAGCAGATATCCACCTGCAGCCCATGGAGGACCCCACGCCGGAGCAGGCGGATGCCCAAAGGAGGCTGTGACCCCATGGGAAGCCCGTGCTGGAGCAGGCTCCTGGCAGGACCTGTGGACCTGTGGAGAGAGGAGCCCACGCTGGAGCAGATTTGCTGGCAGGACTTGTGACCCCGCAGGGGACCCACACTGGAGCAGTCTGTTCCTGAAGGACTGCACTCTGTGGAAAGAACTCACGCTGGAGCAGTTCGTGAAGAACTGCAGCCCGTGGGAAGGACCCACATTGGAGAAGTTTGTGGAGGACTGTCTCCCATGGGAGGGACCCCACGCTGGAGCAGGGGAAGAGCGTGAGGAGTCCTCCCCCTGAGGAGGAAGGAGCGGCAGAAACAACGTGTGATGAACTGACCGCAACCCCCCTTCCCCATCCCCTGCGCCGCTCAGGGGGAGGAGGTAGAAAATTCGGGAGTAAAGTTAAGCCCGGGAAGAAGGGAGGGGTGAGGGGAAGGTGTTTTTAAGATTTGGTTTTATTTCTCATTATCCTACTCTGATTTGATTAGTAATAAAGTAAATTAATTTTTTTCCCCAAGTCAAGTCTGTTTTGCCTGTGACAGTAATTGGTGAGTGATCTCCCTGTCCTTATCTCGACCCACGAGCCTTTCATTATATTTTCTCTCCCCTGTCCAGCTGAGGAGGGGGAGTGATAGTGCTGCTTTGGTGGGCACCTGGCATCCAGCCAGGGTCAACCCGCCACATGTATTTTAAGGTTTGGCTCATGATGAAGCAAATTGCTCTAATGCAATCACCCAGGGTATGCACGCTCATGACAGAGGGAGATAAATCCCTCGAACTTGAAAACTTCCCTATAAAGGATAGGAAAAAATTCCAACAAGATATATGGCAATGGGAAGGAACCTATGAGCAGTTTTGGAAAATTCTGAAGCCTCCCAGAGATGGAAATTTTAGAATGAAAAGATCAAGATCTAAGTGAGAATTATTTTAAATACAAGCTATTTATCTAAGTCTCAAAGGGGGGAATTGTTGGAGATATGGGAGAAACAAAAACAAAGGATCCTACTTAGTTAATGAGGCGCAACCTTGAGAAGAGAAACAAGATGACACCATAAGTCAGCCGGGTAAAGAAATACCAAGATAAGCACAAGGGCAACCAAAGAGCTACTTGAACTTTGAGTGAACTATCCTAATTAACATACTAGAAAACCTGCCCTCGGGTAGGGAGAGCCCCCTACCAACAGAAGCCCCTTCCTCACAGAACATGCGCAGTAAAAAAGGAGGACACTGCGACTTTAAGTGGAGATGAGGCTTGCGAGAACCAATAGGAACGAGGGTAACTCAGCGAAACTGTAAAAATACTGATAACTGTTGCTCGAAAGGTATAAAATGCTTTACCGGGTGTTAACCGGGTGTGCTAGCTTTGTGGAGTTACCACCTAGCACCCATCTCTGCGCAGACATGAAATAAACAAATATCTCGACTCTGTGTGTTAATCGGCTTTTTTGCACACCGGGTGAAAGAATCTTGATTTTTGGGACAACGGAGGGCGGCGGGGAAATGACAGTGTCAGGGATCATGGTGGCCCATCTGGGGGTATATTGGAAGAAGAGGAAGAAGATGAAACCATATTATCTTTACATAGTGCTGATTTCTGAGACTGTATTGGGTCTGGCTGGGATGGAGTTAACTTTCCCCATAGCAGCCCTCATAGTGCTGTGCTTTGTATTTGTAGCTAGAAAGATGTTGATAACACACCAGTGTTTTGGCTATTGCTGAGCAGTGCTGCACAGCATCAAGGCTGTCTCTCCAAACCCCGCCCCCCCTCTCCCCCCAAAGGCCAGTAGGCTGGAGGGTGGGAAAGAGGTTGGGAGGGGACATAGCCAGAACAGCTGACCCAAACTGACCAAAGGGATATTCCATACCATATGACGTCGTGCTCAGCAATAGAAGCTAAGAGAAAGGAGGAGGAGGAGGGGGCATTCGTTATTAAGGCATTTGTCTTCCGAAGCAACCACTATGCATACTGAGGCCCTGCTTCCCAGGAAGTGGCTGGACATGGCCTGCTGATGGGAAGTAGAGAATAAATCTTTTTTTTTTTTTTTTTTTTTTTGCTTTGCTTCCGGGCACAGCCTTTGCTTTCTTTCATTAAACCGCCTTTATCTCGACTCACCAGTTTTTCATCTTATTTTCCCCCCTGTCTTGCTGAGGAGGGGGAGTGACAGAATGGCTTGGTGGGCACCTGGCAGCCAGCCAAGTTCAACCCACCACAGAGACCTAAGGGCTGATTTTAAGCGGGGAGTATAAGAAAACCTGCTAACCTGACTATTAAGGTTCTGGGATGTGGGCACCAGCAGCTTAGAGCTAGATAACTGGGAGGCACCATGGTTGGAGGTCTCTGTCCAATGATGGAGCTGTGGATAGTGCAATCAGATCTTGTGGTGAAACTAATCTGTGACATAGACTGCTTGCTGGGGTGAGAGGATGTGATTTACAGAAAGAGGACCTTCTGGATATGTGCATCCAGAAGTGGTGGCATATGGCTGAAGAAGGGATTCAGAGGTTAAGGGAATGAGCGGTGGTCAAAGTGGTGTATGGCATGACAGACAGCCCACCTTTGATCGATCTGGACCAAGAGGGGGTGACCCAGGCCATTTGGAAGTGATTGGTTTGTGGGGGGCCCCCTTGGTTAGCCAGTACCATGGCTGGGATGATCTTAGGAACCAACACCTTGGCCCTGGTGGGGGAAGTAGGTGATGCGCTCCGTCTGTGAAGTTTCTGCCTCCTCCCCTGTGAAGGCACGGGTGGCCGCCATACGAGAACAAGGGGCCCGGTGCCACCTGCTGATGGACTGAAGGAGCAGATGCCCCAGAGTGACCCACGGAGCTCTGTGGGCACGGCTGTAAGAGCAAGGGAAGGACATGGCCCAGTGGCATGGCAGAAGCACCAGGGAGTTGGCCACCCAGGTACATGAACTCCAACAGCAACAAAGGACATCTGCCACAGCAGGCTGAGAATGGCCTCACGCCATCAGCTCCACCAGTGGAAGACTCCTCCTACACCTTTCTCCTGGAAGAACTGGCTCCAATAAACCTCCCATAGGGAAGCCCTGCCCCCAGCCAGGTTGGGAAAAGGGATGATGAAGGTGTTACAGAGGATAACAGGATTTACTGCCCCCCCCATCCTCCCCCTTTCCCTGAGCTTTTATTGCTGAGCATGATGTCATATGGTATGGAATATCCCTTTGGTCAGTTGGGGTCAGCTGTCCTGACTGTGTCCCCTCCCAACCTCTTGCCCATCCTCCAGCCTACTGGCCTTTGGGGGGGGGGGGGCGGGGTTTGGAGAGACAGCCTTGATGCTGTGCAAGCACTGTTCAGCAATAGCCAAAACACTGGTGTGTTATCAACACTGTTTTGGCCACAAATGCAAAACACAGCACCACATGGGGTGCTATGAAGAAAGTTAACTGCATCCCAGCTAGGCCCAGTACACTGGCACTCCGGGCTCAAAGTCTGTAGGACCCTCCCTAGATCCAGAGATCTAGGGCCCCTCCAACTACTGATGCTAGGACCCTCACTTGCTCCAGTAGCTGACACCACAGACCGGGGAGGGTGTCCACACCCTTGGCCTGACTCCAGTAGCTAGCACTAAATCCACTCACAGAGGTCTCACCAGTAGCTGGCACTTTGCCCTTGCAGCACACATACACAGGGGATAGAGAGTGAGATTACACAGAGAGGGAGTTAAGAAAAGACCAGGACACCAGGTTCGTTCTTATCAGAACCTCCCTTATCATGTGTTGGTGTCCTGGTTTCGGCTAGGATAGAGTTAATTTTTTTCCTAGTAGCTGGTATAGTGCTGTGTTTTGGATTTAGTAGGAAAATAATGTTGATAACACACTGATGTTTTTAGTTGTTGCTAAGTAGTGTTTATACTAAGTCAAGGATTTTTCACCTTCTCATGCCCAGCCAGCAAGAAGGCTGGAGGGGGCACAAGAAGTTGGGAGGGGACACAGCCAGGACAGCTGACCCAAACGGGCCAAAGGAAAATTCCATACCATAGAACGTCATGCCCAGTATATAAAGTGGGGGGAGTTGGCTGGGAGGGGCGGATCGCTGCTCGGGAACTAACTGGGCATCGGTTGGCGAATGGTGAGCAATTGCATTGTGCACCACTTGTTTTGTATAGTCTAATTCTTTTAGTATTACTATTGTCATATTATTATTATTATTATCATTATAATTATTTTTCCTTCCTTTCTGTCCTATTAAACTGTCTTTATCTCCACCCACGAGGTTGGGGTTTTTTTTCCGATTCTCTCCCCCATCCCACTGGGTGGGGGGAGTGAGCGAGCGGCTGCGTGGTGCTTAGCTGCCGGCTGGGGTTAAACCACGACAGTCCTTTTTAGCACCCAACATGGGGCACGATGGGTTGAGATAACAACAGATCTGACTGGAATGTGTTAGAACTAATTTGTTATAAACATTCATTATATTAGTTCGATAGTCACTGGTCACAATGTTGATGTATTTGCTCTCACAGTTGGTGCGCTTGTTCTTAAAGGTGTGTTATGTAACACCTTACTTGCAGTATATGCTCCCTGTTGTGCTGTTTATCACCCGTGGGAACTGGGCCAGAGTTATCATGTTGTTCTACTTTGTAACACTGGCTTATGATACGATAGAATTGCTGGTCGTGAAACTAATCTGGTATTTGTACTCAGCATTGCCGTCACCTCCGTACTTTGGGAGCCATCTATCAGAAACTATTAATAATTACACCTTGTACCTTTTCTCATCGGAGAGCCAAGCCACGGGGGAGACACATTTCTTCAGCTTCCCCTTCTCCTCCAGGCAAATTACAGTAGCTCTTGAGAACTTTGAATATCCTTGGGATGTTCAAACCAGCATGTTCCTATTGCTTTGTCTCCTGAATGTGTTCCAGGTCTTGTTTAAGATTAAACAACTATTTAAGAATACCACTTGGAGATCTGCCCCGAGGCTTAATAGTCATGGGTGGCATGGCATGTGGGAGAATATGGGCAGGTATCTAGAGAACTTCTCACCTCCAATGGTTTGGAACTTCACTCCCGAACAACTACAGGACCCTGATAAAGTGATAGACTATCTGAAAGGAAAATGCTGTGGCGATTCCAAAGAGGCACAACTTATCGCACTGTGCTGGGCCCTGGCCAGTATCTACCAAACACTGCTCGATACTGTGCAGCACCCTCAGGGGGAAGGGAGGGAAAAGAGACTGACAGATACTGCGGCTACTCCAACCCCTGCGACAGGCACAGCGGCTACTGCAACCCCGGCAACAGATACTGCGGCTACTCCAACGCTGGCGACAGACACTGCGGCTACTCCAACCCCCACAACAGACATGGCGGCTACTCCAACCCCTGCGACAGGCACTGCGGCTGAACCAGAGAACCAACCTGTGCCAGTATCAGTTGCCCCTATACAGAAGAAGAAATATACAAAAAAATCAGTTCGCTTAGCAAAGGATGAAGATGAACCAGGGTCATCATGAGAACAGGAGGAAGAGGCAGAACCAGAGGTAATCACCCGATCTCTATCCCTGAGTGAGCTGCGGGATATGCAAAAAGATTTCAGCCGTCGTCCAGGCAAGCACATTATCACCTGGCTGCTCTGATGCTGGGACAATGGGGCTAGTAGCCTGGAATTAGAGGGTAGGGAAGCCAAGCAGCTGGGATCCCTTTCGAGGGAAGGGGGCATTGACAAGGCGATTGGAAAAGGGACACAAGCCCTCAGCCTCTGGAGGCGACTCCTGTCAAGTGTGAAGGAAAGGTATCCCTTCAAGGAAGATGTTATATGTCAACCAGGCAAGTGGACCACCATGGAAAGAGGTATCCAGTACCTGAGGGAATTAGCCGGCTGGGGTTAAACCAGGACAGTTGGTCAGGTTTGTCTCTGTATATTCTTGTTTATGGCTCCTTTGACCAGATACCCTTAAAGGAGCAGACACTCTCCTTCCACATACCCCTATAGACACACCTTTGATACCTCAACTACCTGGTCTCTCAGAGGGAGAGTCAGTAGTAGGACTGCTACAGGCATCACCTCAGTTGGTGCCAGTGTGTGCTGGTTTTGGCTGGGATAGAGTTAATTTTCTTCATAGTAGCTTGTATGGGACTATGTTTTGGATTTGTGCTGAAAACAGTGTTGATAATACAGGGATGTTTTCGTTATTGCTGAGCAGTGCTTACACAGAGTCAAGGCCTTTTCTGCTCCTCATACCGCCCCGCCAGCGAGTAGGCTGGGGGTGCACAAAAAGTTGGGAGGAGACACAGTCGGGACAGCTGACCCCAACTGACCAAAGGGATATTCCATACCATATGACATCATGCTCAGCAATAAAACTAAGGGGAAGGTTGGCGGGGGGGGCCACTGCTCGAGGACTGGCTGGGCATCGGTCGGTTGGTGGTGAGCAATTGCTTTCATTTGCATCACTTTTCTTTCTTGGGTTTTATTTCTCTCTCTTTGTTATTTTCCTTTTCATTACATTGTTTTCATTATTATTATTATTATTATTATTATATTTCAATTATTAAATTGTTCTTATCTCAACCCACGAGTTTTCTCACTTTTACTCTTCCGATTCTCTCCCCCATCCCACTGGGGGGAGTGAGTGAGTGGCTGTGTGGCGCTTAGTTGCCGGCTGGGGTTAAACCACAACACAGTGGCAACCCAAATGGTACACCGACAGCGATATTGGACCAAAAGGGATTTGCTCGGTCCCATATACAGTCTTATCAAAGAAAGAGCTTGAAAGTCAAGGGGTGGTTACTTGAACCCATTCATCCTTCAACAGCCCCATCTGGCCGGCGTGAAAACCCAACAGGGAGATCAACCATAGACTACTGAGGTTTGAATGAAGTAACACCACCCTTGAGTGCAGCAGTAGCAGATATGCTAGAACTACAGTATGAACCCGAAGCGAAGAATGCTGCCTGGCATGAGACCATTGACGTAGCTAATGTGTTTTTTCTCAATTTCCCTGACACCTGAGTGTAAATGACAGTTTGCCTATACTGGGAAAGGAGTACAATACACCTGGAACTGTCTGCCACAAGGATGGAAGCATAGCCCCATGTGGTAAGTTGACCTTGGCTGGCTGCCAGATGCCCACCCAGCCGCTCTCTCACTACCCCTCCTCAACAGGACTGGGGGGAGAAAACAAGATGAAAAAGCTTGTGGATCGAGACAAAGACACTTACTAATCACCCCCATGGGCAAAACAGACTCAACTTGGGGAAAATCAATTTAATTTATTGCCAATTAAAATAGATTTGGATGGTGAGAAACAAACACAAAAATTAAAACAACACCTTCCCTCCCTCTCTCCCCCCCTTTTCCCAGGCTCAACTTCACTCCTTCATTCCTAGCTCCTCTACCTCCCCTTCCCTCCCCCCCCCCCGCCCCACATAGCAGCGCAGGGGGGATGGGGAACAGGAGGTTCATAACAGTTCCTCTCTGCCGCTCCTTCCTCCTCACACTTTTCCCCTGCTCCAGCATGGGTCCTCTCCACGGGCTGCAGACCTTCAGGAAAAAAATCTGCTCCGACATGGATTCTCCATGGGCCACAGTTCCTGCCAGGAGAACCTGATCCTGCATGGGGTCCTCCATGGGCTGCAGGTCCTGTGAGGAAAACCCGCTCCAGCGTGGGCTCTCCACGGGCCGCAGTTCCTTCAGGATATATCCACCTGCTCTGGTGTGGTCCTCTCCATGCACTGCAGGGATATATCTGCTCCACTGTGGTCTCTTCCACGGGCTGCTGGGGAATATCCTCTCTGGTGCCCGGAGCACCTCCTCCCCCTCTTTCTTCACTGACCTTGGTATTTGCAGTGTTGTTTCTCACACTTTTTTTTCCTCACTACTCTCACACTGCCATATGGTGTTTTACCCTTTCTTATGTGTTTTCACAGAGGCGCCACCAGCTTCACTGATTGGCTCAGCTTTGGCCTGCAGTGGATCTGTTGCCAAGCTGGCTGGAACTGGCTGTGTCCAGCACAGGGCAGCCCCTTGCCTCTTCTCACAGAGACCACCCCTGCAGCCCCCCCACTACCAAAACCTTGCCATGTAAACCCAATACACCCCACCATCTGTCATGGACTTATACAAAAGGTTTTGAAAGAGGGCAACGCCCCAGATCATTACAGTACATTTATGACATCATAGTATGGGGAAACACCACCCAAGAGGTGTATAGCAAAGGCAAACAGATCACTGAAATTTTACTAAATGCAGGTGTCAAATGGCAAGATGGGTGGTATCTCATTCCTATTGACTTGATTGACAAGATTGTGGCAATGGCACCATCAACCAATAAAAAGGAAACACAAATGTTTCTTGGAATGGTAGTATTTTGGCAAATGCACATCCGCAGATACAGTCAGCTTGTGAACCCACTGTACCAAGTCACCTGAAAAGAGAACTCATTTGAGTGGGGAACCGAGCAACAACAAGCCTTTGACCAGGTAAAACAAGCAGCAGCACACGCGGTTGCCCTGGGGCCCATCAGAACCAGTCCAAATGTCCAAAACGTACTATACACATCAGCAGGGGACAAAACAAGCCAGTGGAGTTTATGGCAGAAAGCACTAGGAGAGACCAGAGGAAGACCCCTTGGATTCTGGAGCCGAGGCTACCAAGCTGCTGACAAAAACTATATCCTGACAGAAAAAGAAATATTAGCTGCCTATGAGGGAATGTGGGCAGCATCTGAAGTGGTGGGGACAGAATCACAACTGCTGCTGGCACCTCGGCTACCAGTATTTCACTGGATGCTGAAAGGAGAAATGCCCTCGACTCATCATGTGGCAAGTGCTATCTGGAGTAAATGGACAGCCCTGATTACCCAGTGGGCTCAGAGATGTCCGGGCCTGATAGAAGAGCTGATGGAATGGCCTGAAAAATCGTGATTTTGGGGTCTTGCCCAGGGTATTACCACATGCTCAAGAAGCCTCAGGATATGACAAGCTATCTGAAGAAGAGCGCCAATATGCCCTGTTCACTGACAGCTCTTGACGAATTATTGGCAATCAGAGAAGACAGAAACCTGCCATTTGGAATCCTGTCCAATGGGTGATAAAAACGGATGAAGGTGAAGGACAATTGAGTCAGTTCGCTGAAGTCCAAGCCATAAGAATGGCCATCGATGTAGCATTACAGAGGAAATATAGCCTAGGTTATACCTGTATACTGACTCCTGGATGGTGGCCAATGCCCTCTGGGGCTGGTTCACACAGCGGAAATAGAGGAAGTGGCAGAGACAAGGAAAACCTATTTGGATGGCTAACTTGAGGGAAAACATCGCACAGGATTTGGAAAAACTTCATGTGCCAGTGTGACACATCGATGCGTGTACTGGGTCTGGCTGGGATGGAGTTAATTTTCTTCATAGCAGCCCCTATGGTGCTGTACTTTACATTTGTGACCAAAACAGTGTTGATAACACACCAATGTTTTAGCTATTGCTGAACAGTGCTTACACAGTGTCAAGGCCTTCTCTGTTTCTCACTCTGGCCTCCCCAGGGAGTAGGCTGGGGGTGGGCAAGAGGCTGGGAGGGGACACAGCCGGGACAGCTGACCTGAATTGACGAAAGAGTTATTCCATACCATATAATGACATGCTCAGCAATAAAAGGCGGGGGGGAGGGGGAGGGGGAGGGAGTCTTTCCAAAGTAGCTGTTGCTTGGGAACTGGCTGGGCATCGGTCTGCTGGTGGTGAGTGATTGCTTTTGCATCACTTTTTTTTTTTTTACTTTCTCCCCCCGCCCCTTATTAAACTATCTTTATCTCAACCCACAAGTTTTCTCACTTTGGCCCTTCCAATTATCTCCCCCATCTCTTGAGGGGGGGGGAAGTGAGCAAGCAACTGGGTAGGGGCTTACCTGCCACCCAGAGTCAACCCACCACAGTCCTTTTTGGCACCCAACGTGGGGCTTGAGGGGTTTGAGATAACAATAGATTTGACCATAGCACACTAGATGGAATTTACAGTTGTTATACCTGTTTAGCTGTTGCTTGACAAGTTGTTACTCGCTGTTGCTGGTCACAATGTTGACTTAATTGTTCTCGACACTGGTTTATTTGTTCCCTTACCTGCTCCATGGCATACTTCCTCTCTTGCTGTACATCAAATTTGAGGGCTTGTTAAAGGCTGGTTTTGGCTTCTGCAGTTTGCTGTGCTGTTTATCACTTTGTTGTGTTTTGCCTGGCAGAGTTATGATAAAAGCACTGGCCTTGAGCCTAATCAGGTATTTGGGCCCTGCACTGCTGCTGTCCCAGTACTTCGGGAACCATCTGGTGGAGAGAATTAACAATTACACCTTTTTCCTCTTCTCCGAGAGCCAATTTGTGGAGGAAACAAAAAAAATGGCACCTTCCCCTTCTTCTCCTGTGGGGTAGATGTTTTCTGCCTTGTTACAATGGCTCTTCAGTTTCTTGAACATCCTTGGGTAATCAGAATGCTCATATTGGTGCGTGTCAATGTCGTGGTTTAACCCCAGCCAGCAACTAAGCACCACACAGCTGCTTGCTCACTCCCCCTCCAGTGGGATGGGGGAGAGAATCAGAAGGGTAAAAGTAAGAAAACTCATGGGTTGAGATAAAGACAGTTTAATAGGGAAAGCAAAAGCCACACGTGCAAGCAAAGCAAAATAAGGAATTCATTCACCACTTCCCATCGGCAGGCAGGTGTTTAGGGCCATCTCCAGGAAAGCAGGGCTCCATCATGCATAACGGTTACTTGGGAAGACAAATGCCATAACTCCAAACATTCCCCCCTTCCTTCTTCTTCCCCCAGCTTTTTATTGCTGAGCATGATGTCATATGGTCTGGAATATCCCTTTGGTCAGTTGGGGTCAGCTGTCCCAGCTGTGTCCCCTCCCAACTTCTTGTGCACCCCCAGCCTACTCACTGGTGGGGCGGTGCGAGAGGCAGAAAAGGCCTTGACTCTGCGTAAGCACTGCTCAGCAGTAACGGAAACATCCCTGAATTATCAACACTGTTTCCAGCACAAATCCAAAGCACAGCCCCATACAAGCTATTATGAAGAAAATTAACTCTATCCCAGCCAAAATCAGTACAGTCAAGAATCTGTTTCCGGCTTTTCTGGAAAAAGCAAAGTTAACCGACTATTTAGGAATATCACACAGGGATGTGCCCTGACACAGTCTGATCATGGGTGGCAAGGTGCGTGGGAGAATATGGGCAGGTAGCTAGAGTGGTTTTCAGCTCCGATGGTCTGGGACTTCACTCCCGAACAAGTGCAGAATCCTGATGAAGTAACAGAACACTTGAAAAAAGGATGCCCCGGCTATGCCAGAGACACAACTTCTCGCACTGTGCTGGGGCCTGGCCTATGCCTACCGAGCCACTGTACAGCACCCTCAAGGGGGCGAGAGGGTCTCTGGATCTGAAGACATACAAACGGACACTGTGGCTAAACCAGAAGCCCAACCCTCAACTGTCGCTCCTATAGTCAAGAAGAAACAATGGAAAGGGAAGTCAACTCGGTTGGTAAGGGAGGAAGAAGCTTCTCCTAAGAGGGAGCAGGAGAGGAAGAATCAGAAGAGGCAGCCTGTTCTGCAGCAGAGCAGTCACAACAACAGGAGGGGGAAGAGACAGAAATCATAAACGAGTCAGAAACCACCCGGTCCCTATCCCTGAGTGAGCTGTGAGATATGCAGAAAGATTTCGGCCATCATCCAGGCGAGCAAATTATCACCTGGCTGCTCCGATGATGGGTTACTGGGGCCAACAGTCAGGAATTAGA
Source organism: Gymnogyps californianus (assembly GCF_018139145.2). Taxonomy (NCBI): domain Eukaryota; kingdom Metazoa; phylum Chordata; class Aves; order Accipitriformes; family Cathartidae; genus Gymnogyps; species Gymnogyps californianus. The sequence continues at coordinate 14,735 of NW_026114056.1, read as the reverse complement.
GGGCAAGGAAGCCCAGCAGCTGGGATCCTTTGCTAGGGATCGGGGTATCGACAAAGGGATCGGAAGAGGGGCAACAATCCACAGCCTCTGGAGGCAGCTCCTGTCGAGCGTGAAGGCAAGGTATCCCCTCAAGGAAGATCTTGTAAACTACCGAGGCAAGTGGACCACCACTGAGGGAAGTATCCAGTATCTGAGGGAATAAGCAGCGGTGGAGGTGATCTACAGCAACCTGGACAACGACCAGGGATCCAAAGACCCGGATGAAGTCCAGTGCATGTGGTCCATGTGGCAGAAGTTTGTACGGAGTGCACCAATGTCATATGCCAATACCCTGGTGATAATGGATTGGACAGACATCGAGGCACCAACTGTGGCTAGACTGGCCTGCCTTTCTCTTCTCAAGGGAAAGGGTACTGTGGGCGCACGCCTCATGCCACTCTGTGGTTCTATCTGCGTGGCCACAGGGAGGACATGAGGAAGTGGGACGGTGCACCTACCTCAAACCTAGAAGATCAGGTAAGTGGCTTGCGAGGAAAAACAGCAGCCAAAAAGGGTCCATCCAGGAAGATTACTGCTCCGGTTGCTGTTGAGCAATTCCCCAGGCAGAGTAGAAGGACTGATCCTCCTTCTGATCCTAATGAAGGGACTTCTGGTTTGCAGTTACAGGAGTCAGGTAATGAATACTCCGACCAGGAACAGAAGGGCCCTGCCTCTGGCCAGGTGGAGGAAAGGGACAATCGGGTTTATATCGGCCTGTATGGATTCGATGGCCTGGCACATCGGACCCATGGGAGTATAAGGCTCTGATGGACACCAGTGCACAGCGTACCCTAATGTCATCAGGGTACAAAGGGGCAGAACCCATCTGGATTTCTGGAGTGACAGGGGGATCCCAACAGTTGTCTGTATTGGAGGCTGGGGTGAGCCTAACAGGGCACAAGTGGCAGAAGCATCCTATTGTGACCGGCCTGGAGTCTCCATGCATCCTTGGCATAGACTACCTCAGGAGTGGGTACTTCAAAGACCCAAAAGGTTACCAGTGGGCCTTTGGTGTAGCTGCCGTGGGTACAGGGAAGATTAAACAGGTATCTACCTTGCCTGGCCTCTTGGAGGATCCCTCCATTGTGGGCTTGCTGTGGGTCGAAGAACAGCAGGTGTCGATTGCTACCAGGACGGCGCACCAGCAGCAATATCGCACCAACCGAGACTCCCTGGTTCCCATCCATGAGTTTTTTTGCCATCGACTGGAGAACCAAGGAGTGATCAGCAAGACTTGCTCTCCCTTTAATAGTCCCATATGGCCAGTGCGAAAGTCTGACGGAGGATGAAGGCTGACAGTGGACTACAGTGGCCTGAACAAAGTCACGCTGTCGTTGAGTGCTGCTGTACCGGACATGCTAGAATTCCAATATGAACTGGAGTCAAAGGTGGCCAAGTGGTATGCCTCAACTGATATTGCCAATGCGTTTTTCTCGATCCCTTTGGCAGCAGAGTGCAGGCCACAGTTTGCTTTCACGTGATGGAGGGGTGTCCAGTACACCTGGAATCGACTGCCCCAGGGGTGGAAGCACAGCCCTACCATTTGCCATGGACTGATCCAGACTGCACTGGAACAGGGTGCAGCCACTCAACACTTGCAATACATCAATGACATCATCGTGTGGTGCAACACAACAGAGGAAGTGTTTGTGTTTCCTTCTGAAAGCTGGTTTTTCCGTAAAACAAAGCAAGGTCAAAGGACCTGCACAGGAGATCCAGTTTTTAGGAATAAAATGGCAAGATGGGCGTCGTCATATCCCAATGGATGTGATCAATAAGATAACAGCTACGTCCCCACCAGATAAAAAAAAGAAACACAAGCTTTCCTAGGCATTGTGGGTTTCTGGAGAATGCATATTCCAGGTTACAGTCAGATTGTGAGCCCTCCCTATCGAGTGACCTGAAAGAAGAACAGTTTCGGATGGGGCCCTGAGCAGGGACAAGCCTTTGAACAGATTAAACAGGAAATTGTTCATGTGGTAGCCCTTGGGACGGTCCGGACAGGACAAGCTGTGAGAAACGTACTTTACAGCACAGCCGGGGAGCATGGCCCCACCTGGAGCCTCCAGCGGAAAGCACCCAGAGAGACTTGAGGTCGACCTCTAGGGTTTTGGAGCTGGGGATATAGAGGATCTGAGGCCTGCTACGCCCCGACTGAAAAAGAGATACTAGCAGCATATGAAGGGAGTTCGAGCCCATGTCCCACAGTGCCCATGTCCCAAAGGGAAGTGCCACTGAAGAACAAATCAGCAACCATCAGGTGGACCAAGCTGCTCAGATTGCCACAATCGACAAAGACCTGGACTGGGAACATAAAGGGGAACTCTTTGTAGCTTGATGGGCTCATGAAACGTCAGGACATATAAGATGAGATGTCACCTATAGCTGGCCAAGAGACCAAGGGGTGGACTTGTCTAAAGATTCTATTATACAAATAACAAAGGACTAAAATTTGTGCATTAGTGAAAAAGCTAAACAACAAAAATATTGAGGCATGGAAGATGACATTTAAACCACCAATTTGGAGATGCGTGGCAAGTAGACTACATTGGACCTTTGTGCGGGACTACTAGGGGCATTGATAGGTCCTAGTCATGGTAGAAATGACTATAGGCTGGCTGGAGACTTACCCAGTGACCCATGTCACTGCTAAAAGCACAGTAGTAGGTCTCGAAAAACAAATTTTATGGAGACATGGTACACCTGAAAGAATTGAGTCTGACAATGGCTGTCATTTCAAAAATGAAATGATAAAGTTAGGAACAGCTGAACATGGAATTGACTGGATATATCGTATTCCCTATTATCCCCAGGCCTTGGGAAAGGTAGAGTGGCATAATGGACTCCTGAAAACCATGCTACAAGCCCGAGGAAAAGGGGATATGAGAAATTGGGATGTTCATTTGGCAGAAGCCACTTGGCTTGTAAACACTGGAGAGGATTCATCCCAACCAGGCCCAGGCCAGGCTAGACCTGCGTTACCTTCCTAAGTCCGACTCTCCCCTTTTAGATTGGAGGCTTGAGACATAGCTGATCGAGATGGTTATATTTACTGATTAAGCGACACACCTTTAAAAAGCTAGTACTACCTTAGTTGGTTAACAAACTGTCGTGGTTTTAACCCCAGTCAGCAACTCAGCACCACGCAGCCATTTCCCCCTCCCCCTCCCAGTGGGGTGAGGAGGAGGAAAGCAAAGGAAAAAAAAAGTAAAACTCGTGGGTTGAGATAAGAACAGTTTAATAACTAAAGTAAAATATAATACACTTGCAGTGTTATAATTGTGTACTAATATTACTAATAATAGTGGTGAGTTTGTGTCCTGGTTTCGGCTGGGACAGAGTTAACTCTTCTCAGTAGCTGGTACAGTGCTGTGTTTTGGATTTAGTGTGAGAATGATGTTGATAACACTCTGATGTTTTAGTTGTTGCTAAGTAGCGCTTATCTTAAGCCAAGGACTTTTCAGCTTCCTGTGCTCTGCCAGCAAGCAGGTGGGCAAGAAGCTGGGAGGGAGCATAGCCAGGGCAGCTGACCTGAAACTAGCCAAAGGGGTATTCCATTACCATAGAACATCATGCCCAGTATCTAAACAGGGGGAGTTGGCCGGGAGGCGTGGATCGCAGCTCGGGAACTAACTGGGCATTGGTCAGCGGGTGGTGAGCAATTGCATTGTGCATCACTGGTTTTTTTCTCCCCCCCCCTTCTTTTTTTTGTTATATTCCTTTTCATTACTATTATTATTCTATTTCATTATTATTATTGTTAGTATTATATTTTACTTTAGTTATTAAACTGTTCTTATCTCAACCCACGAGTTTTACTTTTTTTTTTTCCTTTCCTCCTCCTCACCCCACCGGGAGGGGGAGGGGGAGGGGGAAACGGTCTGCGTGGTGCTTAGTTGCTGAGTAGGGTTAAACCACGACAGTAGGTTAGCCATCTTTTGTTCAGGAATTGGCTGGCATTGGTCTACCCATGGGAGGTGGTGAGTGATTTGCCTTTTGCATCACTTGTTTTTGATTTGTTTTCTTCCTTCTCTTCTTCCACTTCTCCTTTGCTTATTAATTTTTATCTCGACCCATGAGTTTTCTTGCTTTTACTCTTCTTTTCCTCTTCCCCCATCCCACTGGGGTGTGGGGGTGAGCGAGTGGCTATGTGGTGCTTAGCTGCCTACCGGCATTAACCCACAACAACTCCCTTCTGACTCTATGGTCCATGCTGGTTATATTTTCATTTCCATTATATGCTTTTTGGACAGAATTATCTTTAGCCTTGATACCCCGTACCTACTCCTAATTAAGCACAAGCAGTTTTGCATACCAGAGCAAATGACATAACCCAGTTAGTGCTCACACCATACTTCTGCCCTTGAAGAGTTTTCATCACACCTCTGGTTCCCATCAGAGGCCTTAGCTAGTTTTGAAGCCTAATATTCCAGTGGACCTCCTGCTCACAGCCTGTCAGAACAGTAGCTGGAGATAAGGTTCCAATTGTGACAGGCCACGATTGGATGGGAAACATGACTGTTTGGGCTGTCACCCCCTTAGGGAAAGGGAAAACATGGGGGTGGGGGTATGTAGTGTTTGCACATGGACCGAGACATACAGCATGAGTAATATTACAAAACAGAGAAATTAAATGTGTACCTACACACACACTGACTGTAATTAACCCCCTGTGAACCTCATTTATACACAGGAAGATGAACCCTATCGTCCTGGTTTCGGCTGGGAACAGAGTTAACTCTCTTCTTAGTAGCTGGTACAGTGCTGGGTTTTGGATTTTAGTGTGAGAATACTGTTGATAACACTCTGATGTTTTAGTTGTTGCTAAGTAGCGCTTATCCTAAGTTAAGACTTTTCAGTTTCCCATGCTCTGCCAGCAAGCAGGTGTGCAAGAAGCTGGGAGGGAGCATAGCCGGGGCAGCTGACCTGAACTAGTCAAGGGATAGTCCATATCATAGAACATCATGCCCAGTATGTAAACAGGGGGGAGTTGGCCGGGGGGGTGGATCGCTGCTCTGGCATCAGTCAGTGGGTGTGTGAGCAATTGCATTGTGCATCACTTGTCTTTTCTTATTTCTTTTTTTTTTGTTGTTGTATTCTTTTTCATTACAATTATTATTATTATTTAGTTAGTAGTGTATTTTTATTTTTACTTTAGTTATTAAACTGTTCTTATCTCAACCACGAGTTTTACTTTTTTTTTCCTTTCCTCCTCCTCACCCCACTGGGAGGGGGAGGGGGAGGGGGGAGGGGAAGCAGCTGCGTGGTGCTTAGTTGCTGGCTGGGGTTAAATGACACCTATTTTGGTATGGACAGCAGTCTGGACTTTGACCTTAACACTGGCACAAACAACCACCCCCCAGTGCTGGTCGCAAGCTACCACGCCACCGTAGGAATGAGAGGGTATCATATTGAAATGAACCATAACAAAAAAAAAATATTTGGAGGATTCACGGTTATGGTAGGAAATTGAAGGGAATGTGTTACTGTAAATAATCCCTAATGATAATACAATCCATTTAAACTCAGAATAGCAGCCAGAGCGGAGCAGGTAAAATGAATCCTGTATGTAGGCTATATTAGTGAATGTCGTGGTTTAACCCCAGCCGGGGCAACTAAGCACCACGCAGCCGCTCGCTCACTTCCCCCCACCCAGTGGGATGGGGGAGAGAATCGAAAAAAACCCTCGTGGGTGGAGATAAAGACAGTTTTAATAGGACAGAAAGGAAGGAAAAACAATGATAATGATATATAATTATGACAATAGTAATACTAAAAGAATTAAACTATACAAGCAAGTGGTGCACAATGCAATGCTCACCACTCGTTGACCGATTCCAGTTACTTCCTGAGCCGCGATCCGCCCCTCCCAGCCAGCTCCCCCAGTTTATATACTGGGCATGATGTTCATATGGTATGGAATACCCCTTTGGCCAGTTTGGGTTCAGCTGTCCTGGCGGTGTCCCCTCCCAACTTCTTGTGCCCCTCCAGCCTTCTTGCTGGACTGGCATGAGAAGCTGAAAAATCCTTGACTTAGTATAAACCACTACTTAGCAACAACTAAAAACATCAGTGTGTTATCAACATCATTCTCACACTAAATCCAAAACCACTGCACTATACCAGCTACTAGAAGAAAATTAACTCTGTCCTAGCTGAACCAGGACAGTATCCACCCCTTATTCTATACCATCTACATCATGTCCAGGTCCCACACTTTCCAATGCATTTTCAATTAATCACCACCACTTTTCCTGTCTTTTGATACATATACATACAGAATTCATTCCCTTAATCTATAAGCCTTTAAAATGGCCATTTAAAATGTTGTTGAGTTCATTCAGTCCATGACTTTGGACTCCATCTATCATAACAGTCTGTCTGGGCAGGAGGGATGGTGCAAGTCCGCTCAGTCGGCAGAGCAGGATCCGGCTTTGGTGCAGTGCAGCGGGCAGATGACATTGGGCGCAGCAGGAGGATGGTGTGTAGTGTTGGATTGTTGCATGCTGCAGTCAGTCCTGGTTCCATCACTACTGCACTTCACTTGTTTTATCAAAGTTCATTCTTTATTAATCTAGATAATTCTTACTGTAATACTGTTGATATAGCATATAACAACTATATAATGATGACATACAGTGGCAGGGTTATATAGCAATTAACATAATACAATTTAATTCACTGGCTATTCTCACCTAAAATCAAATCCCCTTGAGGCACACATCGGACTTCCCCGTCCTTCCGCATCACCCACCAAGTGCACCCAGGTCCTTGAGCAAAAGCAATCCCGAATGGGTTTGCCTTTGCCTGAGGCAGGAGTAACCCAGACTGTCTTCCCTAGCATATTTTTTATGTGCACTACAGGGACTTATCCCCTTCTACAGTACGTAAAAGTTCTGATTGGGCAGGGCCAGCCGATTGGCAGATCCTCTAGTGTTGACTAACCAGGTGGCCTTTGCTAGATGTGTATCCCAATGTTTAAGGTCCCACCACCCATTGCTCTCAATGTAGTCTTTAACAATCCATTGTATCGCTCGATTTTCCCGGAGGCTGGTGCATGATAGGGGATGTGATACACCCACTCAATGCCGTGCTCTTTGGCCCAGGTGTCTATGAGATTGTTCCGAAATGAGTCCCGTTGTCTGACTCAATTCTTTCTGGGGTACCGTGTCGCCATAAGATTTGCTTCTCAAGGCCCAGGATAGTGTTCCGGGCGGTGGCATGGGGCACGGGATATGTTTCCAGCCAGCCGGTGGTTGCTTCCACCATTGTAAGCACATGGCTTGCCTTGGCGGGTTTGTGGGAGTGTGATATAGTCAATCTGCCAGGCTCCATATTTATTTCAGCCATCGTCCCCCATACCAAAGAGGCTTTAACCGCTTGGCTTGCTTAATTGCAGCGCATGTTTCACATTCATGGATACCTGTGCGATAGTGTCCATGGTCAGTCCACCCCTCGATCACGAGCCCATCTATATGTTGCATCTCTTCCCTGATGACCTGAGGTGTCATGGGCCCACCGAGCTAAAAATAATTCACCCTTATGTTGCCAATCCAGATCCACCTGAGCTACTTCAATCCTAGCAGCCTTGTCTACCTGTTGATTGTTTTGATGTTCTTCAGTGGCCCGGCTCTTGGGTACGTGGGCATCTACATGACGTACTTTCACAACCAGGTTCTCTAGCCGGGCAGCAATATCTTGCCACAATGGGGCAGCCCAGATGGGTTTACCTCTGCGTTGCCAGTTACTCTGCTTCCATTGCTGCAACCACCCCCAGAGCATTTGCCACCATCCATGAGTCAGTATAGAGATAAAGTATTGGCCATTTTTCTCGTTCAGCAATGTCTAAAGCCAGCTGGATGGCTTTCACCTCTGCAAACTGACTCGATTCACCTTCTCCTTCTGCAGTTTCTGCAACTTGTCGTATAGGACTCCATACAGCCGCCTTCCACCTCCGATGCTTTCCTACAATGCGACAGGACCCATCAGTGAACAGGGCATATTGCCTCTCATTTTCTGGCAGTTTATTATACAGTGGGGCCTCTTCAGCACGCGTTACCTCCTCCTCTGGTGATATTCCAAAATCTTTGCCTTCTGGCCAGTCTGTGATCACTTCCAGAATTCCTGGGCGACTGGTTTCCTATTCGACTTCGTTGTGTGATCAGTGCAACCCACTTACTCCATGTAGCATCAGTTGCATGATGTGTAGAAGGGACCTTCCCTTTGAACATCCAGCCTAGCACTGGCAGTCGGGGTGCTAACAGGAGCTGTGTTTCAGTACCAACCACTTCTGAAGCAGCTCGAACTCCTTCATATGCTGCTAATATCTCCTTTTCAGTTGGAGTATAGCGGGCCTCAGATCCTCGATATCCCCGACTCACAAAACCCTAGAGGTCGACCTCGGGTCTCCCCAGGTGCTTTCTGCCAGAGACTCCAGGTAGGGCCATTCTCCCCGGCTGCGGTGTAGAGCACATTTTTCATCTGGTCCTGCCCGGACTGGCCCAAGGGCTACTGCATGAACTATCTCCCGTTTAATCTGTTCAAAGGCTTGTTGTTGCTCAGGGCCCCATTTAAAATCGTTCTTCTTCCGGGTCACTTGATAGAGAGGGCTTACAATCAGACTATAATTTGGAATATGCATTCTCCAAAAACCTACAACACCTAAGAAAGCTTGCGTTTCCTGTTTACTAGTCGGTGGAGACATAGCTGCTATTTTGTTGATCACATCCATTGGGATATGACGACGTCCATCTTGCCATTTTATTCCTAAAAACTGAATCTCCTGTGCGGGTCCCTTCACCTTACTTTGTTTATGGCAAAACCGGCTTTCAGAAGGATTTGGATTATTTTCTCCCCTTTCTCAAAAACTTCTTCTGCTGTGTTGCCCCATACGATGATGTCATCAATGTACTGCAGGTGTTCTGGAGCTCCACCTTTTTCCAGTGCATTTTGGATTAGTCCATGGCAAATGGTGGGGCTGTGTTTCCACCCCTGGGGCAGTCGATTCCAGGTGTACTGGACGCCCCTCCAAGTGAAAGCAAACTGTGGCCGGCACTCTGCTGCCAAAGGGATTGAGAAAAATGCATTAGCAATATCAATTGTGGCGTACCACTTGGCTGCCTTTGACTCCAGTTCATATTGAAGTTCTAGCATGTCTGGCACAGCAGCACTCAGCGGTGGCGTGACTTCATTCAGGCCACGATAGTCTACTGTTAGTCTCCATTCTCCATTAGACTTTCGCACTGGCCATATGGGGCTGTTAAAGGGTGAGCGAGTCCTGCTGATCACTCCTTGGCTCTCCAGTCGATGAATCAGCTATGGATGGGAATCAGGGAGTCTCGGTTGGTGCGATATTGCCGCCGGTGCACCGTTGTGGTAGCGATCGGCACCTGTTGTTCTTCGACCCTCAGCAACCCCACAAAAGGGTCCTCAGAGAGACCAGGTAAGGTGGACAACTGTTCAATTCCCTCTGTCTCCAAGGCAGCTATACCAAAAGCCCACCGATACCCCTTTGGGTCTTTAAAATACCCTCTCCTGAGATAGTCTATGCCAAGGATGCATGGGGCCTCTGGGCCAGTCACAATGGGGTGTTTCTGCCACTCATTCCCAGTTAGGCTTATTTCAGCCTCCAATACAGTTAGCTGTTGAGATCCCCTGTCACACCAGAATACAGATGGGTTCTGCCCCTTTATTTGATGGCATTAGAGTACACTGTGCACCGTCCACTAGAGCCTTATACTCCTGTGGGTGTGATGTGCCAGGCCATCGAATCCACACAGTCCAATAAACCCGGTTGTCCCTTTCCTCCACCTGGCTGGAGGCAGGGCCCCTCTAATCCTGGTCAGAGTATTTGTTACTCACTTCTTGTAAAAATGACTTAGAGGTCCCTTCAAGAGGGTCAGAAGCCCTTCTACTTGTCTGGAACCGGAACCGGAGCGGCATCTTTCCTGGAAGAATCCCCTTTTCTGGTTGTTTTTCCTTTCAATTCACGTACCCGTGCATCTAGGACCGAGGTAGGTTTTCTATCCCACTTCCTCATGTCCTCTCCGTGGTCACGCAGGTAAAACCACAGGGTACCCCGTGGTGTATACCTTCTATATTCTCTCTCTTGATCAGAGGAATGCTCACTCCTAATAGCTGAGATATTGGTCTGTACAGGTGGGGAGTAGGACTTTTCGATCAGTTCGATCAGTTTTTCGGACTTTTCGGACAGTTTTTCCACAGCCGAGACACAGGCTCGTAGGGATGAAGAGAGATTTTCTTCATATTGCCGGAGTTGGCGAGCCATTTCATCCACTGTCGGTGCCTCTTCGTCTTTCCAAGTTAGTACTGCCAATGGGTTGGCATACGATGATGGTGCGCTCCGTACAAACTTCCGCCACATGGGTCGTGTGCATTGAACTTCATCTGGATCTCTGGGTAATTGTAACTGTCCGGGTCATAATAAATCATCTCTAGCACGGCTAATTCCCTCAGGTACTGAATACCTCTTTCCATGGTGGTCCACTTGCCTGGTTGACATATAACATCTTCCTTGAAGGGATACCTTTCCTTCACACTTGACAGGAGTCGCCTCCAGAGGCTGAGGGCTTGTGTCCCTTTTCCAATCGCCTTATCAATGCCACCTTCCCTAGCAAGTGATCCCAGCTGCTTGGCTTCCCTACCCTCTAATTCCAGGCTACTAGCCCCATTGTCCCAGCATCGGAGCAGCCAGGTGATAATGTGCTCACCTGGACGACGGCTGAAATCTTTTCGCATATCCCGCAGCTCACTCAGGGATAGAGATCGGGTGATTACTTCTGGTTCTGCCTCTTCCTCCTGTTCTCGTGATGACCCTGGTTCATCTTCATCCTTCGCTAAACGAACTGATTTTTTTGTATATTTCTTCTTCTGTATAGGGGCGACTGATACTGGCACAGGTTGGTTCTCTGGTTCAGCCGCAGCGCCTGTCGCAGGGGTTGGAGTAGCCGCAGCGCCTGTCGCAGGGGTTGGAGTAGCCGCAGTGCCTGTTGCGGGGTTAGAGTAGCCACAGTGTCTGTTGCAGAGGGGAGTAGCCAGTGTCTGTTGTGGGGGTGGAGTAGCCGCCTTGCCTGTCGCTGGGTTGCAGTAGCCGCTGTGTCTGTTGCAGGGGTTGGAGTAGCCGCAGTATCTGTCGGTCTGTTTTCCCTCCCTTCCCCCTGAGGGTGCTGCACAGTATCGAGCAGTGTTTGGTAGATACTAGCCAGGGCCCAGCACAGTGCGATAAGTTGTGCCTCTTTGGAATCGCCACAGCATTTTCCTTTCAGATAGTCTATCACTTTATCAGGGTCCTGTAGTTGTTCGGGAGTGAAGTTCCAAACCATTGGAGGTGAGAAGTTCTCTAGATACCTGCCCATTTCTCCCACATGCCATGCCACCCATGGCTATTAAGCCTCGGGGCAGATTTCCGAAAGGTATTCTTAAACAGTTGTTTAACCTTAAACAAGACCTGGAACACATTCAGGAGACATAACAATAGGAACATGCTGGTTTGAACATCCCAAGGATATTCAAAATTCTCAAGAGCTACTGTAATTTGCCTGGAGGAGAAGGGGAAGCTGAAGAAATGTGTCTCCCCTGGCTTGGCTCTCCGATGAGAAAAGGTACAAGGTGTAATTATTAATAGTTTCTGATAGACGGCTCCCGAAGTACGGAGGTGACGGCAATGCTGAGTACAAATACCAGATTAGTTCACGACCAGCAATTCTATCGTATAAGCCAGTGTTACAAAGTAGAACAACATGATAACTCTGGCCCAGTTCCCACGGGTGATAAACAGCACAACAGGGAGCATATACTGCAAGTAAGGTATTACATAACGCACCTTTAAGAACAAGTGCACCAACTTTGAGAGCAAATACATCAACATTGTGACCAGCAACTATTGAACTAATATAATGTATGTTTATAACAAATTTGTTCTAACACATTCCAGTCAGATTTGTCGTTATCTCAACCCGTCTGCCCCACGTTGGGCGCCAAAAAGGACTGTCGTGGTTTAACCCCAGCCGGCAGCTAAGCACCACGCAGCCGCTCGCTCACTGCCCCCCCACCCCTGGGATGGGGGAGAGAATCAGGAAAAAAAACCTCGTGAGTTGAGATAAAGACAGTTTAATAGGACAGAAAGGAATGAAAAACAATGATAATGATAATAATAATATGACAATAGTAATACTAAAAGAATTAAACTATACAAAGCAAGTGGTGCACAATGCAATTGCTCACCACTCGTTGACCGATGCCCAGTTAGTTCCCGAGCCGCGATCCCCCCTCCCAGTTAACTCCCCCAGTTTATATACTGGGCATGATGTCATATGGTATGGAATAGCTCTTTGGCCAGTTTGGGTCAGCTGTCCTGGCGGTCCCCTCCCAGCTTCTTGTGCCCCTCCAGCCTTCTTGCTGGCTGGGCATGAGAAGCTGAAAAATCCTTGACTTAGTATAAACACTACTTAGCAACAACTAAAAATCAGTGTGTTATCAACATTCTTTTCCTACTAAATCCAAAACACAGCACTATACCAGCTACTAGGAAGAAAATTAACTCTGTCCTAGCTGAAACCAGGACATAAAGGACTTCTCACCAGTATGATGACTAGACTTAATTGGACCACCAACTTCACAAGTATTTATAAATGTACCCAAAACAATCTAAAATTAGAATTTAAATATGAGACCCTATCTAATGGAAGAAACGCAAACCAACACTAGTGAATTAACCTCAATATTATCTTGGCAAAAACATGGTGAACCCCACAATTTGTAACACCACCCTCCATATATTTGCCATAGGCAAGTGGCAAACTTTACTTGGAGTAATCCAATAAGAGAAAGAGTACCACATCAAGTGGGACTGGAATGCAAGTTGACACAATACCACCTGTGCGCCTTTTATTATAAGGATTCAACATGCCGTGTTCCCTGAACAAGGCATCCACAGAAGAACTAAAAGAGACATATCAGGAATGCTAGGACTTGGAGGAGTTGCCCTAAACACCATAGATATCCAAGCTCTCCAAGCCCAGCTGCAACTGGTTGGACAACTAACCTCTCAGCGCCTTGAGGGGCTAGCTAAAGCTGCTGTCCGATTAGAAATGGCTCACCTCCAATTGCACTGAATAGAAAGAAAGACCTGGGAAGTCATGAAAAACGTATCTAAGACTATTTCTACTGGTGTTCAGAATGACTCTTTGGACACTACCTGCCAAAGTATGCAACTGGCCACTTTACTAATAATGAACAAGTATGGTTAATCTGCGAAGGAAAACATTGGGATAGTGGAGCCCGTATGTTACATCTTCCTAATGCCTCAATAGGAGAAGTACTTAGCTGTGAGCTGCATACCTAAGATGCGAGGGCACTTCTAAGAATTAGGTGGAAAAACCAACCTGTGTGGGCTACATACGTCCAAGGAGTGGAATTACCAGTCATAATGGCTGGTCAGTTATGGACGCATAGCTTGACATCTCCATGGCTATGAATAGACAGTGAACAAAACAAAATTGTCCCTGTAGACATTTGAGATGGGTTCTATGCATTAATAGTCACTCTTTCACAGAGGCAATAAATTGCCAAACTCCTTCATGTGGATACAATTATTGCATAGTAATTAATGCGTGCGTTTAGTCTGTCCTGACCTAAACCACGACACTGCCTCTCTCTCTCAGTCTCTCTTTCTCTGCCCTCCTTTTGCCCTCTCTCTATCTTTCCCCTCTCCCCCCCCTCTCTCTGCCTTCCCTCTCTCTCTCTCTGTCCCCGATGTTAGGGGTTTCTGAATCCGATAGCCTGACAGAAGCGAGGCTGCCACAGCTCCATGTCCCCAGGTCCAACCAGTAGCAAGGCTAAGCATGTATTCCCAGTAGGCACACAAACAAACAGAGGTATACAATACAAATAAACATACACACTGTGGTGGGTTGACCTTGGCTGGCTGCCAGACCTCCATCCAGCTGCTCTCTCACTCCCTCTTCTCAGCAGGACAAGGGGAGAAAATAAGATGGAAAGCTCATGGGTCGAGATAAGGACAGGGAGATCACTCACCAGTTACCATGATGGGCAAAACAGACTCGACTTGGGGAAAAATAATTTAATTTGTTGCCAATTAAAAATAGAGTAGGATGGTGAGAAACAAAGACAAAACTAAAACACCTTCCCCACCCCACCCCTTCTTCCCAGACTCAACTTCACTCCTTTGTTCCCGACTCTTCTACCTCCTGCCCCCACGAGCGGTGCGGGGGGGTGGGGTGGGGAATGGGGGGTTGCGGTCAGTTCATAACAGTTCGTCTCTGCCGCTCCTTCCTCACACTTTTCCCTTGCTCCAGCATGGATCCTTTCCATGGGGTACAGTCCTTCAGGAACAGACTGCTCCATCGTGGGTTCCCCACGGCCGGTCGTCCTGCTCTGGCATTGTTTTCTCAGCATTACCACCCTTAAATATGTTTTTGCAGAGGCGCTGTAAAGTCATCTGAGTGGTTCAGTATTGGTGCGCAGTCAGTCCATTTTGTCTGTTGCTGAGCCGGCTGGAACTGGCTATGACCAGCACAGGGCAGTCCATGACCTCCTCCTACACAGGTCATCCCTGCAGCCTGCCCTGCTACCAAAACCTTGCCAATTATGCCCAATACATCTCTCCAACCCTTCCCCTATGCGCTAACCCCTCCAATCCCAACCCACCCAACCCC
>NW_026114055.1:0-88110 GCF_018139145.2 Gymnogyps californianus | reverse complement strand
CAGGGTGATTGAAGTCCCCCAGGAGGATCAGAGTGTGATGCTTCCCATAGTTGAAGTAAGAACACTTCGTCAACAGGCTCCCCTTGATCGGGCGGCCTGTAGTAAACACCAGCCACGAGGTTTCCTTTGTTGGCTTTTCCCTTATTTTTACCCTTAAGCTCTCAACCTGTTCATTGCTGTTTTTCAAAGACAGCTCTGTGCAGTCAATCCATTCTTTTACATAGAGGGCAACCCCCCCACCCCTCCTTCCTTGCCTATCCCTTCTGAACAGTTTATAGCCATCAATTGCAGCACTCCAGTCATGCAATTCTTCCCACCAAGTTTCAGTGATAGCGATTAAATCATAGCTTTCCAGGTGCACAGTGGCTTCCATCTTTTCCTGTTTGTTACCCGTGCTGCGTGCATTGCTGTAGAGGCACTTTAGTGGGCCTATCAACCTTGTCACCTTTTTAGAGGAACACAGTCTAATTCCTTTGAGGCATTTCACAGGTGTTTCCCTGTTGGTTCCTAATATATCAGCAGCCTGTGGCTCATTTGTCTGGATGGCAAATGGATGCTTCAGTGCCTCTCAGTAAGGAATCTTGAAGATTCACAGGACATCCACTATTGCCTAAAACTTATAAAACCAGTGCATATATTCTTCTACCCACTTTGAGCTTGGGGGGAGTGGAGGGCATGGACTAGACAATCTCCAGAGCTCCCTCCCTATATGTATAGGCAATGTCTTTGTGTTTGTCCCAAGTAGTCTGTCCCTGCTTCCACCTTCTGTGTACTTCCTTTTTGTGTTTGATTTCAGTTAGGAGCTCCATTTGCTTGGGTGGTGCTGTCTCTTCCCCAGCCAGTTCAAACCACGGGAAAGCAATGCCAGCAGCAGCAGCGGCAGTAGCGGCAGCAGCGGCAGCAGCAGTATTTGCTGCATGCAGAGAAGAGCGTGAGGCTTGTGAGGTCCTGGAGGGTGTTTGAGGGGATTTCTGGGCCCCCGACACCCTTGGACTGTGTGTGTGGAGGGACTGGCCAGCAGGCAACAGGTCTCGCAAGAGGGGCAGGCGAGAGTTGGGTGGTCCCAGCTGTCGCCGCAGCCAGTTCAAACCGTGGGAAGCCGCATATAACCGGCCCCTAGGAAGTGCCAGTGACCAGGGTTTGGTGCCATAGGGAACGGTGCCTGAGAGGAATGACGCAGCAGTTTGCGCGGCAGTTTGAGCAGAAGGGTGCACGGGAAGGGCAGCACATCCTACCAGTTGTCGGGCTGCTGCCTGCTCTGCTCACCCAGAGTCTTACGCTGCAGCCTGGATGGTCACCCCAGCTAGCTGGTGGCTGTGCAAGCCTACCCAGCAGCTTGAGGTCTCCAGGGAATTAGAAGGGCTTATTAGGCAGTGCTTTGAGATCATCAGAAGAATGGTGGTAGAGACCAGGCAAGGGCTGTACTCTGCAGCAGACAGGAATTGGCTACCTAGCCATGCTAGCCTGGGATGAGTGGAGGTGGACACCCAGACAGAGCTTCCTATCAGGGAAGCTGCTGTCCAGGTGGAGGGCTGCAAAGACTGCCCCCCACACTCCTGGGTGGAGGAGGGTGCAAGCTCCACCTGTGCAAGGTGTGCTCTGGTGGAGTCACTTCAGGCAGCAGGTGGAGGAGCTGCAGGAGGAAGTCAGCAGGCTATGCTGTATTAGGGAGGGGGAACAAGAAACAGAGTATTATTTGAGACTTTGCAAGAAGAAATACTAGGGCTTCATGGCACTGACCTCCAAGGGCTACCAGACAAAGAGCTTCAGCAGCGAACAGACAGCACCTTGGAGAAGGAGGCACCATGGTCTCTGGTGACCCATGGGAACCAGGATATTGCTTCACTCCCCTTCCTTGTATGTACCAACCAGCAACAGATATGAAGTCTTGGCAGCAGACAAAACCAATGAGCAAGATTCACAGGGAGAAACTGCACCAGCAGCACATACTAAAAGCTGCAAAAGGAAGCGGCGAGTGCTAGTAGTGGGTGAGAGGCACTGAGGCACCCATCTGATGGCCTGATATACAGTCAAGGGAAGTTTGCTGCTTGCCAGGAGCCAAGATCCAGGATGTCACAGAGAGACTGCCACAACTGGTTAAAAGCGCAGACTACTATTCCCTACTTCTCTTCCATGTGGGCACCAATGACACAGTAAAGCATAACCTGGGCAAGATCAAGCAAGACTTCAGAGCCCTGGGGGCACAAATGAAAGGGACAGGTGTCCAAGTGATCTTCTCCTCTGTCTTGCCAGTCAGAGATAGAGGTGCAGGCAGAAGTCGATGCATCATGCAGATCAATACCTGGCTTCGTGGCTGGTGTCGTCGCCAGGGCTTTGGTTTCTATGATCACAGGACGTTCTTCAATGAATACAGCCTATTGGGGAGAGATAGAATCCACCTATCTAGAAGAGGCAGGAGAATCTTTGCCAGCTGTCGTGGTTTAACCCCAGCCGGCAGCTAAGCACCACGCAGCCGCTTGCTCACTGCCCCCCCACCCCTGGGATGGGGGAGAGAATCAGGAAAAAAAACTTGTGAGTTGAGATAAAGACAGTTTAATAGGACAGAAAGGAATGAAAAACAATGATAATGATAATAATAATAATATGACAATAGCAATACTAAAAGAATTAAACTATACAAAGTAAGTGGTGCACAATGCAATTGCTCACCACTCGTTGACCGATGCCCAGTTAGTTCCCGAGCCGCGATCCGCCCCTCCCAGCCAACTCCCCCCAGTTTATATACTGGGCATGATGTCATATGGTATGGAATAGCTCTTTGGCCAGTTTGGGTCAGCTGTCCTGATGGTGTCCCCTCCCAGCTTCTTGTGCCCCTCCAGCCTTCTTGCTGGCTGGGCACGAGAAGCTGAAAAATCCTTGACTTAGTATAAACACTACTTAGCAACAACTAAAAACATCGGTGTGTTATCAACATTCTTTTCCTACTAAATCCAAAACACAGCACTATACCAGCTACTAGGAAGAAAATTAACTCTGTCCTAGCCGAAACCAGGACAGTATCCACCCCTTATTCTATACCATCTACATCATGTCCAGGTCCCACACTTCCCAATGCATTTTCAATTAATCACCACCACTTTTGCTGCCTTTTAATACATATACACACAGATATCATTCCCTTAATGTATAAGCCTTTACAATGTCCATTTAAAATGTTCGTTGAGTTCATTCAGTCCATGACTTTGGACTCCATCTATCATAACAGTCTGTCTGGGCAGGAGGGATGGTGTGAAGTCCGCTCAGTCGGCAGAGCAGGATCCGGCTTTGGTGCAGTGCAGCGGGCAGATGACATTGGGCGCAGCAGGAGGATGGTGTGTAGTGTTGGATTGTTGCATGCTGCAGTCAGTCCTGGTTCCATCACTACTGCACTTCACTTGGTTTTATCAAAATTCATTCTTTATTAATCTAGATAATTCATACTGTAATACTGTTGATATAGCATATAACAACTATAGTAATGATGACATACAATGGCAGGGTTATATAGCAATTAACATAATACAATTTAATTCACTGGCTATTCTCACCTAAAATCAAATCCCCTTGAGGCACACATCGGACTTCCCCGTCCTTCCGCATCACCCACCAAGGGCATCCAGGTCCTTGAGCAAAAGCAATCCCACGAATGGGTTTGCCTTTGCCTGAGGCAGGAGTAACCCAGACTGTCTTCCCTAGCATATTTTTTATGTGCACTACAGGGACCTTATCCCCTTCTACAGTACGTAAAAGTTCTGATTGGGCAGGGCCAGCCCGATTGGCAGATCCTCTAGTGTTGACTAACCAGGTGGCCTTTGCTAAATGTGTATCCCAATGTTTAAAGGTCCCACCACCCATTGCTTTCAATGTAGTCTTTAACAATCCATTGTATCGCTCGATTTTCCCGGAGGCTGGTGCATGATAGGGGATGTGATACACCCACTCAATGCCGTGCTCTTTGGCCCAGGTGTCTATGAGATTGTTTCTGAAATGTGTCCCGTTGTCTGACTCAATTCTTTCTGGGGTTCCATGTCGCCATAAGATTTGCTTCTCAAGGCCCAGGATAGTGTTCCGGGCAGTGGCGTGGGGCACGGGATATGTTTCCAGCCATCTGGTGGTTGCTTCCACCATTGTAAGCACATAGCGCTTGCCTTGGCGGGTTTGTGGGAGTGTGATGTAGTCAATCTGCCAGGCCTCTCCATATTTGTATTTCAGCCATCGTCCCCCATACCAAAGAGGCTTTAACCGCTTGGCTTGCTTAATTGCAGCGCATGTTTCACATTCATGGATGACCTGTGCGATAGTGTCCATGGTCAAATCCACCCCTCGATCACGAGCCCATCTATATGTTGCATCTCTTCCCTGATGGCCTGAGGTGTCATGGGCCCACCGAGCCAGAAATAATTCACCCTTATGCTGCCAATCCAAATCCACCTGAGCTACTTCAATCCTAGCAGCCTTGTCTACCTGTTGATTGTTTTGATGTTCTTCAGTGGCCCAGCTCTTGGGTACGTGGGCATCTACATGACGTACTTTCACAACCAAGTTCTCTAGCCGGGCAGCAATATCTTGCCACAATGGGGCAGCCCAGATGGGTTTACCTCTGCGTTGCCAGTTACTCTGCTTCCATTGCTGCAACCACCCCCACAGGGCATTTGCCACCATCCATGAATCGGTATAGAGATAAAGTATTGGCCATTTTTCTCATTCAGCAATGTCTAAAGCCAGCTGGATGGCTTTCACCTCTGCAAACTGACTCGATTCACCTTCTCCTTCTACAGTTTCTGCAACTTGTCGTATAGGACTCCATACAGCCGCCTTCCACCTCCGATGCTTTCCTACAATGCGACAGGACCCATCAGTGAACAGGGCATATTGCCTCTCCTTTTCTGGCAGTTTATTATACAGTGGGGCCTCTTCAGCACGTGTTACCTCCTCCTCTGGTGATATTCCAAAATCTTTGCCTTCTGGCCAGTCTGTAATCACTTCCAGAATTCCTGGGCGACTAAGGTTTCCTATTCGACTTCGTTGTGTGATCAGTGCAACCCACTTACTCCACGTAGCATCACTTGCATGATGTGTAGAAGGGACCTTCCCTTTGAACATCCAGCCCAGCGCTGGCAGTCGGGGTGCCAACAGGAGCTGTGTTTCAGTACCAACCACTTCTGAAGCAGCTCGAACTCCTTCATATGCTGCTAATATCTCCTTTTCAGGTGGAGTATAGTGGGCCTCAGATCCTCGATATCCCCGACTCCAGAACCCTAGAGGTCGACCTCGGGTCTCCCCAGGTGCTTTCTGCCAGAGGCTCCAGGTAGGGCCATTCTCCCCGGCTGCGGTGTAGAGCACATTTTTAACATCTGGTCCTGCCCGGACTGGCCCAAGGGCTACTGCATGAACTATCTCCCGTTTAATCTGTTCAAAGGCTTGTTGTTGTTCAGGGCCCCATTTAAAATCGTTCTTCTTCCGGGTCACTTGATAGAGAGGGCTTACAATCAGACTATAATTTGGAATGTGCATTCTCCAAAAACCTACAACACCTAAGAAAGCTTGCGTTTCCTGTTTACTAGTCGGTGGGGACATAGCTGCTATTTTGTTGATCACATCCATTGGGATATGACGACGTCCGTCTTGCCATTTTATTCCTAAAAACTGAATCTCCTGTGTGGGTCCCTTCACCTTACTCTGTTTTATGGCAAAACCGGCTTTCAGAAGGATTTGGATTATTTTCTCCCCTTTCCCAAAAACTTCTTCTGCTGTGTTGCCCCATACGATGATGTCATCAATGTACTGCAGGTGTTCTGGAGCTCCACCTTTTTCTAGTGCATTTTGGATCAGTCCATGGCAAATGGTGGGGCTGTGTTTCCACCCCTGGGGCAGTCGATTCCAGGTGTACTGGACGTCCCTCCAAGTGAAAGCAAACTGTGGCCGGCACTCTGCTGCCAAAGGGATTGAGAAAAATGCATTGGCAATATCACTTGTGGCGTACCACTTGGCTGCCTTTGACTCCAGTTCATATTGAAGTTCTAGCATGTCTGGCACAGCAGCACTCAGCGGTGGCGTGACTTCATTCAGGCCACGATAGTCTACTGTTAGTCTCCATTCTCCATTAGACTTTCGCACTGGCCATATGGGGCTGTTAAAGGGTGAGCGAGTCCTGCTGATCACTCCTTGGCTCTCCAGTCGATGAATCAGGTTATGGATGGGAATCAGGGAGTCTCAGTTGGTGCGATATTGCCGCCGGTGCACCGTTGTGGTAGCGATCGGCACCTGTTGTTCTTCAACCCTCAGCAACCCCACAACCGAAGGGTCCTCAGAGAGACCGGGCAAGGTGGAGAACTGTTCAATTCCCTCTGTCTCCAAGGCAGCTATACCAAAGGCCCACCAGTACCCCTTTGGATCTTTAAAATACCCTCTCCTGAGATAGTCTATGCCAAGGATGCATGGGGCCTCTGGGCCAGTCACAATGGGGTGTTTCTGCCACTCATTCCCAGTTAGGCTTATTTCAGCCTCCAATACAGTTAGCTGTTGAGATCCCCCTGTCACACCAGAGATACAGTTGGGTTCTGCCCCTTCATAACTTGATGGCATTAGAGTACACTGTGCACCAGTATCCACTATAGCCTTATACTCCTGTGGGTCTGATGTGCCAGGCCATCGAATCCACACAGTCCAATAAACCCGGTTGTCCCTTTCCTCCACCTGGCTGGAGGCAGGGCCCCTCTAATCCTGGTCAGAGTATTTGTTACTCACTTCTTGTAAAAATGACTTAGAGGTCCCTTCAAGAGGGTCAGAAGCCCTTCTACTTTGTCTGGCAACCGGAGCGGCATCTTTCCTGGAAGAATCCCCTCTTCTGGTTGTTTTTCCTTTCAATTCACGTACCCGTGCATCTAGGACTGAAGTAAGTTTTCTATCCCACTTCCTCATGTCCTCTCCGTGGTCACACAGGTAAAACCACAGGGTACCCCGTGGTGTATACCTCCTATATTCTCTCTCTTGATCAGAGGAATGCTCACTCCTAATAGCTGAGATATTGGTCTGTACAGGTGGGGAGTAGGACTTTTCGATCAGTTCAATCAGTTTTTCGGACTTCTCGGACAATTTTTCCACAGCCGAGACACAGGCTCGTAGGGATGAAGAGAGATTTTCTTCATATTGCCGGAGTTGGCGAGCCATTTCATCCACTGTCGGTGCCTCTTTGTCTTTCCAAGTTAGTACTGCCAATGGGTTGGCATATGATGATGGTGCGCTCCGTACAAACTTCCGCCACATGGGTCGTGTGCATTGAACTTCATCTGGATCTGTGGGTAATTGTAAACTGTCTGGGTCATAATAAATCATCTCTAGCACGGCTAATTCCCTCAGGTACTGAATACCTCTTTCCATGGTACTCCACTTGCCTGGTTGACATATAACATCTTCCTTGAAGGGATACCTTTCCTTCACACTTGACAGGAGTCGCCTCCAGAGGCTGAGGGCTTGTGTCCCTTTTCCAATCGCCTTATCAATGCCACCTTCCCTAGCAAGTGATCCTAGCTGCTTGGCTTCCTTACCCTCTAATTCCAGGCTACTAGCCCCATTGTCCTAGCATCGGAGCAGCCAGGTGATAATGTGCTCACCTGGACGACGGCTGAAATCTTTTCGCATATCCGGCAGCTCACTCAGGGATAGAGATCGGGTGATTACTTCTGGTTCTGCCTCTTCCTCCTGTTCTCGTGATGGCCCTGGTTCATCTTCATCCTTCGCTAAACGAGCTGATTTTTTTGTATATTTCTTCTTCTGTATAGGGGCGACTGATACTGGCACAGATTGGTTCTCTGGTTCAGCCGCAGCGCCTGTCGCAGGGGTCGGAGTAGCCGCAGTGCCTGTCGCAGGGGTCGGAGTAGCCACAGCGCCTGTCGCAGGGGTTGGAGTAGCCGCAGTGCCTGTCGCAGGGGTCAGAGTAGCCGCAGCGCCTGTCGCAGGGGTCGGAGTAGCCGCAGCGCCTGTCGCAGGGGTCGGAGTAGCCGCAGCGCCTGTCGCAGGGGTCGGAGTAGCCGCAGTGTCTGTTGTCGGGGCTGGAGTAGCCGCCTTGCCTGTCGCTAGGGTTGCAGTAGCTGCAGTGTCTGTTGTGGGGGCTGGAGCAGCCGCCTTGCCTGTTGCCAGGGTTGCAGTAGCTGCTGTGTCTGTTGCAGGGGTTGGAGTAGCTGCAGTATCTGTCGGTCTGTTTTCCCTCCCTTCCCCCTGAGGGTGCTGCATAGTATCGAGCAGTGTTTGGTAGATACTAGCCAGGGCCCAGCACAGTGCGATAAGTTGTGCCTCTTTGGAATCGCCACAGCATTTTCCTTTCAGATAATCTATCATTTTATCAGGGTCCTGTAGTTGTTCAGGAGTGAAGTTCCAAACCATTGGAGGTGAGAAGTTCTCTAGATACCTGCCCATTTTCTCCCACATGCCATGCCACCCATGGTTATTAAGCCTCGGGGCAGATTTCCGAAAGGTATTCTTAAACAGTTGTTTAACCTTAAACAAGGCCTGGAACACATTCAGGAGACATAACAATAGGAACATGCTGGTTTGAACATCCCAAGGATATTCAAAATTCTCAAGAGCCACTGTAATTTGCCTGGAGGAGAAGGGGAAGCTGAAGAAATGTGTCTCCCCTGTGGCTTGGCTCTCCGATGAGAAAAGGTACAAGGTGTAATTATTAATAGTTTCTGATAGACGGCTCCCGAAGTACGGAGGTGATGGCAATGCTGAGTACAAATACCAGATTAATTCCACAACCAGCAATTCTATCATATCATAAGCCAGTGTTACAAAGTACAACAGGGAGCATATACTGCAAGTAAGGTATTACATAATGCACCTTTAAGAACAAGTGCACCAACTTTGAGAGCAAATACATCAACATTGTGACCAGCAACTATTGAACTAATATAATGTATGTTTATAACAAATTTGTTCTAACACATTCCAGTCAGATTTGTCGTTATCTCAACCCGTTGTGCCCCACGTTGGGCGCCAAAAAGGACTGTCGTGGTTTAACCCCAGCCGGCAGCTAAGCACCACGCAGCCGCTTGCTCACTGCCCCCCCACCCCTGGGATGGGGGAGAGAATCAGGAAAAAAAACTCGTGAGTTGAGATAAAGACAGTTTAATAGGACAGAAAGGAATGAAAAACAATGATAATGATAATAATAATAATATGACAATAGCAATACTAAAAGAATTAAACTATACAAAGTAAGTGGTGCACAATGCAATTGCTCACCACTCGTTGACCGATGCCCAGTTAGTTCCCGAGCCGCGATCCCCCTCCCAGTTAACTCCCCCCAGTTTATATACTGGGCATGATGTCATATGGTATGGAATAGCTCTTTGGCCAGTTTGGGTCAGCTGTCCTGATGGTGTCCCCTCCCAGCTTCTTGTGCCCCTCCAGCCTTCTTGCTGGCTGGGCACGAGAAGCTGAAAAATCCTTGACTTAGTATAAACACTACTTAGCAACAACTAAAAACATCGGTGTGTTATCAACATTCTTTTCCTACTAAATCCAAAACACAGCACTATACCAGCTACTAGGAAGAAAATTAACTCTGTCCTAGCCGAAACCAGGACACCAGCATATTGACTTAGTGAATTGTGCTTTAAACTAACGAACTTGGGGGGGGTAGGGTCCACAGCTGTGACACCTGTATATCCATAAGCAACAGGGTGGATGAGCACACCTACCAAAGTAGTGAGGAATGCTCCCCAACCCTCTCCAAAGGCAAGAACCCTAAGTCCAGCCACCTCAAGTGCATGTATACCAATGCACATAGTCTGGGCAACAAACAGGAGGAACTGGAGCTCCATGCCCAGTCTGAGAGTTATGATGTGATAGGAATCAAAGAAACTTGGTGGGAAAACTCACATGACTGGAAGACCACAATGGATGGCTACAAATTCTTTTCGAAAGATAAGAAGGGAAGAAGAGGAGGTGGACTTGCACTTTATGTAAAAGAGAAATTTGAATGTATGGAGGTGAGCTGTGGAGACCACAAAAGTTCTATCATCGAATACCTTTGGATCAAGATTAGAGGTATCATCACCAAGGGGGATCTTATGTTAGGTATCTCTTACCGACCTCCCGAGCAGGATGACGAGGCTGACGAAACCTTACTTTGGCTGCTCAAGGAAGTCTTGGGCCAACAGAACCTGGTCCTCATGGGTGACTTAAATTACCCGGACATTTGTTGGGAAAACAACACAGCGGTGCACAAGTTGTCCATCAGGTTCCTGGAATGCACTGAGGACTGCTTCCTGCTATAGATTCTGGACATGCCGACTAGGAACAGCGCATTGCTAGATTTACTGCTCACAAACTGACAAGACTTACTTGACAACATAACTACCAATGATAGCCTTGGATACAGCAACCACAACATTGTGGAGTTTAAGATCCTGCCGAGCATGCTGAAGACCAGTAGTAGGACAAAGACCCTGGATTTTAGAAGAGCCAACTTGAAGATGCTCAGAGCCCAGCTGCGAGGGATTCCATGGGAAGCATCCATGGAGGGCAAAGGAGCTTGCGAGTGCTGGAAGTTATTCAAGAACAGCCTCCTGGAAGCACAAGAACAGTCCATCCCCTACAAAGGGAAAGGAAGAAGGCAGAACAAGAGGTCACCCTGGCTTAACAATGAGCTTTTGGGTGTGCTTAAAGGCAAAAAAGAAGCATACTGGCTATGGAAAGGTAGCCAAATAGCCATCAAGGACTACAAGAACCTTGCTAGGGCATGCAGAGATGCAGTCAGGACTTTCAATCCCATCATCCAGATCATTTATGAAAATGTTGAACATCGTGGGGCCCAGTATCGATCCCTGGCTAAGGCTCAGCTAGAACTGAAATTGGCCAGAGAACAACAAGAAAGGGTTCTTCAGGTACGTGAGCAGTAAGCAGAAGCACAGGGAAGACATAGGCCCATTGCTAAACAGGGCAGGGAAACTAGTTACTAATAATGCTGACAAGGCAGAGGTTCTCAATACCTTCTTTGCCTTTGTCTTTACTGGTGTAGCTGGACCCCAGATCACAAGATCAAGTAGCTACAGCAACACATGTGTCGACCCACCAGTAGTGGGGGAAGGGCTGGTCTGCAGCCTTTTGCAAGGGCTCAACCCACATAAATCTATGGGCCCTGGATGGAATCCACCCCAGGGTGTTAAGAGAAGTGGCTGACATCATTGTTGCAAGGCCACTGTCTATAATCTTTGAAAAGTCACGGAGATCAGGGGATATCCCTGATGACTGGAAGAGGGCAAATGTCATACCCATCTACAAGAAGGGCCCAAAAGAGGACCCAGGAAACTACAGGTCCATTAGTCTTACTTGAATCCCTGGGAAAGTTATGGAATGAGTCCTCCTAGAAACTATCACAAACCAAATGAAGCAGGTGATTGGGAAAAGCCAGCACGGATTTACCAGGGGCAAATCTTGCCAGACTAACCTGATCACCTACAACAAAATAACACTTTCTGTAGACATGGGGAGAGCAGTGGATATTGTTTACCTGGATTTCCACAAAATATTCAACACTTTCCCACAGCCTTCTCCTGGACAAACCGGCAAGACACAGTTTGGATGGGTGGTCTGTGAGATGTGTAGGAAATTGGCCAACAGGCCACACTCAGAGGGTGGTGATCAATGGTTTTTACTCAGGCTGGCAGCCTGTCACAAGTGGGGTCCCCCAGGGATCGATACTGGGTCCCACGATGTTCAACATTTTCATAAATGATCTGGATGATGGGATTGAAAGCACCTTCACCAAGTTTGCTGATAACACCAAAATGAGTGGTGAGGTGGACATGTCAGAAGGGAGAGCCATCTTCCAGAGAGACCTGGACAGGCTGGAAGAGTGGGCTAGCAAGAACAGTATCATAGAATGATAGAAGCATAGAATGGTTTGGGTTGGAAGGGACCTTTAAAGATCATCTAGTCTAAGCCCCCTGCAATGAGCAGGGACATCTTCAACTAGATCACGTTGCTCAGAGCCCCGTCCAACCTGACCTTGAATGTTTCCAGGGATGGGGCATCTACCACCTCTCTGGGCAACCTGTTCCAGTATTTCACCACCCTCATCGTAAAAAATTTATTCCTTATATCTAGTCTGAATCTACCCTCTTTTAGTTTACAGCCATTACCCCTTGTCCTGTTACTACAGGCCCTATTAAAAAGTCTGTCCCCATCTTTCTTATAAGCCCCCTTTATATATTGAAAGGCTGCAATAAGGTCTCCCTGGAGCCTTCTCTTCTCCAGGCTGAACAACCCCAACTCTCTCAGCCTTTCTTCAGAGGAGAGGTGTTCTAGCCCTCTGATCATATTTGTCCATGTCTTTTTTGTGCTGGGGACCCCAGAGCTGGATGCAGTACTCCAGGTGGGGTCTCACGAGAGCGGAGTAGAGGGGCAGAATCACCTCCCTCAACCTGCTGGCCACGCTTATTTTGATGCAGCCCAGGATACGGTTGGCTTTCTGGGCTGTGAGTGCACATTGCCAGCTCATGTCCAGCTTTTCATCCACCAAGTCCTTCTCCGCAGGGCTACTCTCAGTCCCTTCATCCTCCAGTCTGTATTGATACTGGGGATTGCCCCGACCCAGGTGCGGGACCTTGCACTTGGCCTTGTTGAACTTCATGAGGTTCGCAGGGGCCCACTTCTCAAGCTTGTCCAGGTCCCTCTGGATGGCATCCCGTCCCTCAGGCGTGTCAACCACACCACTCAGCTTGGTGTTGTCTGCAAACTTGCTGAGGGTGCACTCGATCCCGCTGTTGTCTATGATGTCGTTGATGAAGATATTAAACAGTACTGGTCCCAATACGGACCCCTGAGGGACACCACTCATCACCGATCTCCATCTGGACATTGAGCCGTTGACCACTACCTTCTGGATGTGACCATCCAACCAATTCCTTATCCACTGAATAGTCCACCCATCAAATCCATATCTCTCCAATTTAGTGGCCAGAATGTTATGGGGGACGGTATCAAAGGCCTTACAGAAGTCCAGATATAGACGACATCTGTAGCTCTTCCCTTGTCCACCGATGCAGTCCCTCCATCGTAGAAGGCCACTAGATTAATCAGGCATGATTTGTCCTTGGTGAAGCCATGTTGGCTGTCTCTAATCACCTCCCTGTCATCCATATGCCTCGACATATCTTCCAGGAGGATCTGCTCCATGATCTTAGCAGGCACGGAGGTGAGACCGACTGGTCGGTAGTTCCCAGGGTCTTCCTTTTTACCCTTTTGAAAAATGGGTGCAATGTTTCCCTTTTTCCAGTCACTGGGGACTTCACCTGACTGCCATGACTTTTCAAATATGATGGAGAGTGACTTGGCAACTACATCAGCCAATTCCCTCAGGACCCTGGCATGCATCTCGTCGGGTCCCATGGACTTATGTATGCTCAGGTTCCTCAAGTGGTCCTCGAACCTGATCTTCTCTTACAGTGGGAGGGGCTTTGCTCCCACAGTCCCTGCCTTGAGGTCCATTCACTTGAGAGGTGTGGGAAGAGAGATTGCCAGTTTGGAATTTAAAAGATGTGCAAATTCCTGCACCTGGGATGACATAACCAAAGAGCCCAGTATAGGCTAGGATCTGTGTGGCTGGGGAGCAGCCTTGCTGAAAGGGACCTGGGGGTGCTGGTGGACAACAAGCTGAACATGAGTCAGTAGTGCACTGCTGCAGCAACAAAGGCAAATCAGATCCTGGGCTGCATCTACAGGGGCATTATTACCAGAGACAGAGACGTGATCATCCCACTCTACTCAGCCCTTGTCAGGCTGCACTTGCAGTACTGTGTCCAGTTCTGGTCTCCACAATTCAAGAAAGACACACACAGACTGGAGAGGGTCCGAAGGAGGGCCACAAAGATGATCAAAGGACTGGAGAACCTGCCCTATGAGGAAAGAGTGAATGAGTTAGATCTTTTCTCCCTGGAGAAAAGAAGGCTCAGGGGGAACCTCATCACAATATTTGTTGTGGTTTAACCCCAGCCAGCAACTAAGCACCATGCAGCAACTTCCCCCTCCCCTCTCCCAGTGGGGTGGGGAGGAGGAAAAAAAAGTAAAACTCATGGGTTGAGATAAGAACAGTTTAATAACTAAAGTAAAATAAAATACACTACTACTACTAATAATAATATAATAATAATAATTGTAATGAAAAGGAATATAACAAAAAAAAAAAAAATAACACCCAAGAAAAGACAAGTGATGCACAATGCAATTGCTCACCACCCGCTGACCGATGCCCGAGCAGTGATCCGCCCCTCCCCGCCAACTCCCCCCTGTTTATATACTGGGCATGACATTCCATGGTATGGAATATCCCTTTGGCTAGTTCAGGTCAGCTGCCCCGGCTATGCTCCCTCCCAGCTTCTTGCACACCTGCTTGCTGGCAGAGCATGGGAAACTGAAAAGTCCTCGGCTTAAGATAAGCGCTACTTAGCAACAACTACAACATCAGAGTGTTATCAACATCATTCTCACACTAAATCCAGAACCCAGCACTGTACCAGCTACTAAGAAGAGAGTTAACTCTGTCCCAGCCGAAACCAGGACAGTATTCCAGTATTTAAAGGGCAGCTACAAAGAGGACGTAGGCTCTCTATTCACAAGGAGCCACATGGAGAAGACAAGGTGCAGTGGGCAAAAGTGGCACTGGGAGAAGTTTTATCTTGACATAAGAAAGAAATTTTTTACAGTGAGAACAATCAATCACTGGAACAACCTCCCCAGGGACGTGGTAGAATCTCCATCGCTGGATGTTTTCAAGATGTGATTGAACAGGGTGCTAGATAATCTCATCTAGACTCCCTTTCCCACAAAAGGTTGGACCAGATGGTCTTTTGAGGTCCCTTCCAACCTAGGCTGTTCTATGATTCTATAATTCTATGCTTGCCTTTCTACTCATTGGATTGGACCATTCTTGTTTTCTGAGGAGACTGTCCTCGAAGATCAGCTAGCTCTCCTGGGCCCCTTTTCCCTCCAGGGCAGTTTCCCATGGGATCCTGCCAAGTAGGGCCCTGAACAGGCCAGAATCTGCTCTTCTCAAGCCCAGGGTTGTAATTATACTGTTTTAATTTTCAGAAGTTATACCATTTCAATTTTCCATTAAACAAATTAGCAAAGTTTTGGTTAGCTAAGATTTTATGTGGAGAAAATTTTTTAAAAAGAGTTATTAAGTTCTAAGATTTCATCTTTCCTGCATATCATCATCAGACAAAGGTTAATTTGGCATCTAATGTATTTTATGAAATGCAAATGTGTTTGGAAGAATAAATCATGAGATCTGGAAACATGAATAAAACTTAAAACTATTTTTGGAAGAGTTAGGAATCTAAGTAGAGTCTGTACTCCCTGTCAGTTGGACAGAGTAATCTTTTCAGTATTGTTAGTTGTAGCCTATTGAAGAGAGGGAGAAATGAACTGAAGAAATGAGGGCATTCTCTAGGATTTGCATCAATCTTTTGGGCTTCTAAGACCCACCTCGGACTCCACCTCTTCAAGTGAGATTTGTCTTGCAGACATCATTTGTACCATTTCCTCTGGCCAGGGCTATTTTTACTGTCAACAATGATCTCATGCCTTTGTTCTTTTCCTTGTCTTACTAATATCTAGTTTTTTCTTTCCCCTTTTGGGGGAAATTCCAGTGTTCCACCCCCCTAGCAGACACTTGTTGAACTATTTCCCCTAAGTTTCCATCATCATGTTCTCCTTAAGTACCCTCTATTAAATAGGGCTGTTTATTAAATTGCCTGGTTCTAAGACAGATATGACATCTGATCTGGTAGCAGATGCTTGACTTACCATCCATTGGAGGCATTCAGTGATGCCCCAGTTTAATAAAATCAATCAGGTATATCCAAGGAGATTTCTCCAAACCATCTTGCCTGCACACATGTTATTGCAATGTAAAAGGTGATTTGATTCTAGCTCTGAAAAGAAGGTGCTACTAGATGACCATACAGGTTCTGGAGCCTTTCTCCTCTCAACCTCCCCCGGCTTTTTTTTTAAATTGTTTTGTTTTCATTAGACTGCACTGTAGTCCCTCTAGATTAACTGTGAATTTCTCACAGCTGCTCTTAAAGCTTTTGAAATACCAAGAATAAAACAAAAAAATTAAAATTAGCTTAAGTAACTGTGCAAACAAGTAATATAGTACATAACTTGAAAAGCTTTTAGGATATTAAAATTAAATTTTAGAGGTTTTTGCTGTCTCAAGAACAAGGGAGAATCCATGATGGCCATAGTTAATACCATAGAAGTTCTGACTTGGTTGTTGTTATGGGTTCAAAATGTTGGTGCCAGTTGATTTTAGGAAGCATTATAGGATTATATGTTTAAATGTCAAAATTATCATCTGGGTAAATAAACTAATTTTTATCATTTGACTATTTTACTGTAACACATGCCACGGTATAAAGCTTGTTGGTCTTGAAACGTTGGCTAAATTTTTTTAATTACTGCAAAATCCAGATTCTTCATTTTAGAAAAGCTAATGAGTGTTATTTACTTGTGTATTTTGAGCTATATCAATTTGAAAGTCCAAGTTAGTACACAGAACCAAATATCCACTATGTTCAATAGCTAAGAAAAGATTATAACCCATTAAAGGGCAATGATCCAAGTCATTATGAACATGAAGTGAAGAATGACATAAGGTTCATGAGTTAAGTGAAAAGTTTAAGATTAACTGGTTAATGAGGCCCAAATGTTTAATAGTTGGAAAGAACTGAGTTAAATTACTGCTGTTCCTTTGACTTTTTTAATCCCTTCACAAATCCCTTCACAAATTGTAATTCTCTTTTAGTTTTATTACTTTTTCATTATAACACTGTACATATTGTCCAATTTAAAATTTCACTCTGCTGAACTAACTGCATGTCTTAAAATACAAATGAGCTCAGAATTTCAAACTTCAGCCAGAGAGTTTCAGTGAATTTAAAAGCAATACAAAACATTTATCGAACTCCTGTATATAGGACCATCTTGGCTGAGAATTTTTTTGTCATGTTTACAGTTTTGTAACATACACAGTTGTCGTGGTTTAACTCCAGCCAGCAGCTAAGCACCACACAGCCGTTTGCTCACTCCTCCCCCCTCCAGTGGGATGGGGAGGAGAATCGGGGAAAAAAAGTAAACATTGTGGGTTGAAATAAAGACAGTTTAATAGGACAGCAAAGGAAGAGAAAATAATAATAATAATAATAAAGATGATAAAAGAATATACAAAACAAGTGATGCACAATGCAATTGCTCACCACCCGCTGACCGATGCCCAGCCCGTTCCCGAGCAGCGATTCCCACCCCCTGGCCAGCTCTCCCCAGTTTATATGCTGAGCATGACATCATATGGTATGGAAAATCCTTTTGGCCGGTTTGGGTCAGCTGTCCTGGCTGTGCCCCCTCCCAGCTTCTTGTGCACCTCCAGCCTTCTCACTGGCAGGGCATGAGAAGCTGAAAATTCCCTGACTGAGTATAAGCGTTACTTAGCAACAAGTAAAACATCAGTGTGTTATCAACCATCAACATTATTCTTATACTAAATCCAAAACACAGCACTATACCAGCTACTAGGAAGAAAGTTAACTCTATCCCAGCCGAAACGAGCTGGGATACACACAAATATCATTCCCTTAGTCTATGGTCCATCCTTATAAAATGTTCGTTAAGTTCATTTAGTCCATGACTTTGGGCTCCATCTGTCATAACAGTCCTTCAGGGCAGGAGAGATGGTGTGTGGTGTCGGATTGTTGCATGCTGAAGTCAGTCCTGGTTCCATCACTACTGCCCTTCACTCAGTTTTGTCAAAGTTCATTCTTCATTAATTTAGATAATTCTTACTGTAATACCATTAATATAGCATATAACAATTACAATGATGATGACATACAGTGGCAGGATTATATAGCAATCAACATCATACAATTTAATCTATTGGCTGTTCTCACCTAAAATCAAATCCCCTTGAGGCACACATCGGACTTCCCCATCCTTCCGCATCACCCACCAAGGGCACCCAGGCCCTTGAGCAAAAGCAATCCCACGAATGGGTTTGCCTTTGCCTGAGGCAGGAGTAACCCAAACTTTTTCCCTAGCATATTTTTTATGATGTGCACTACAGGGACTTTATCCCCTTCTACAGTACGTAAAAGTTCTGATTGGGCAGGGCCAGCTCGATTGACAGATCCTCTAGTGTTGACTAACCAGGTGGCCTTTGCTAAATGTGTATCCCAATGTTTGAAGGTCCCACCACCCATTGCTCTCAATGTAGTCTTTAACAATCCATTGTATCGCTCGATTTTCCCGGAGGCTGGTGCATGATAGGGGATGTGATACACCCACTCAATGCCGTGCTCTTTGGCCCAGGTGTCTATGAGATTGTTCCGGAAATGAGTCCCATTGTCTGACTCAATTCTTTCTGGGGTTCCATGTCACCATAAGACTTGCTTTTCAAGGCCCAGGATAGTGTTTTGGGCGGTGGCATGGGGCATGGGATATGTTTCCAGCCATCTGGTGGTTGCTTCCACCATTGTAAGCACATGGCAATTGCCTTGACGGATTTGTGGGAGTGTGATATAGTCAATCTGCCAGGCCTCCCCATATTTGTATTTCAGCCATCATCCTCCATACCAAAGAGGCTTTAACCGCTTGGCTTGCTTGATTGCAGCGCATGTTTCACATTCATGGATAACCTGTGCGATAGTGTCCATGGTCAGGTCCACCCCTCGATCACGAGCCCATCTATATGTTGCATCTCTTCCCTGATGGCCTGAGGTGTCATGGGCCCACTAAGCTATAAATATCTCACCCTTATGCTGCCAATCCAGATCCACCTGAGCCACTTCAATCCTAGCAGCCTTGTCCACCTGTTGATTGTTTTGATGTTCTTCAGTGGCCCGACTCTTGGGTACGTGGGCATCTACATGACGTACTTTCACAACCAAGTTCTCTAGCCGGGCAGCAATATCTTGCCACAATGCAGCAGCCCAGATGGGTTTACCTCTGCGTTGCCAGTTACTCTGCTTCCATTGCTGCAACCACCCCCACAGAGCATTTGCCACCATCCATGAGTCAGTATAGAGATAGAGCACTGGCCACTTTTCTCGTTCAGCAATGTCTAAAGCCAGCTGGATGGCTTTCACCTCTGCAAACTGACTCGATTCACCCTCTCCTTCTGCAGTTTCTGCACCTTGTCGCATAGGACTCCATACAGCTGCCTTCCACCTCCGATGCTTTCCTACAATGCGACAGGACCCATCAGTGAACAGGGCATATTGCCTCTCCTTTTCTGGCAGTTTATTATACAGTGGGGCCTCTTCAGCACGCATCACCTCCTCCTCTGGCGATATTCCAAAATCTTTGCCTTCTGGCCAGTCTGTGATCACTTCCAAAATTCCTGGGCAACTCGGCCTTCCTGTTGTTCTTCGACCCTCAGCAACCCCAAAACAGAAGGGTCCTCCGAGAGACCAGGCAAGGAGGACAGCTGTTCAATTTCCTCTGTCTCCAAGGCAGCTATACCAAAGGCCCACCGGTACCAGTTTGGGTCCTTGAAATAATACCCTCTCCTGAGGTAGTCTATGCCAAAGATGCATAGAGCCTCTGGGCCAGTCACAATGAGGTGTTATAGTACTCATTCCCAGTTAGGCTTACTTCAGCCTCCAATACAGTTAGCTGTTGAGATCCCCCTGTCACCCCAGAAATACAAATGGGTTCTACCCCTTTATAGCTTGATGGCTTTAGAGTACACTGTGCCTCGGTGTCCACTAGAGCCTTATACTCCTGTGGGTCTGATGTGCCAGGCCATCGAATCCACACAGTCCAGTAAACCCGGTTGTCCCTCTCCTCCGCCTGGCTGGAGGCAGGGCCCCTCTAGTCCCAGTCAGAGTATTTGTTACTCACTTCTCGTAAATACAAATCAGAAGTCCATTCATTAAGATCAGGAGTAAGATCAGCCCTTCTACTCTGTCTGGGGAACTGCCCACTGGAGACTGGAGCAGCAGTTTTCCTGGAAGAATCACTTTTTCTGGTTGTTTTTCCTTTCAATTCACGTACCCGTGCATCTAGGGTCGAGGTAGGTTTTCCATCCCACTTCCTCATGTCCTCTCCGTGGTCACGCAGGTAAAGCCACAGGGTACCCCATGGTGTGTACCTTCTATCTCCTCTGTCTTGAGCAGAAGGATGCTTATTCCTAATAGCTGAGATACTGGTCCATACAGGTGTGGAGTAGGATCTATCCTCTTTGAGTTGCTGGACCAGTTTCTCCACAGCCGAGACGAGGGAGGAAGAGAGACTTTCTTTATATTGCCGGAATTGGCCAGCCAATTCATCCACCGTTGGTCCCTCTTCATCTTTCCAGGTCATTACTGCCAATGAGTTGGCATACGACGGTGCACTCCATATAAACTTCCGCCACATGGGTTGCATGCACCTGACTTCTTCTGGATCTTTGGATAACTGCTTGTTGTTCAGTTCATCATAAATCATCTCTAGCATGGCTAATTCCCTCAGATACTGGATACCTCTTTCCATGGTGGTCCACTTGCCTGGTTGACATATAACATCTTCCTTGAAGGGATACCTTTCCTTCACACTTGACAAGAGTCACCTCCAGAAGCTGAGGGCTTGTGTGCCTTTTCCAATCACTTTGTCAATGCCCCCTTCCCTAGAAAGGGATCCCAGCTGTTTGGCTTCCCTACCCTCTAATTGCAGGCTACTGGCCCCATTATCGCAACATCGGAGCAGCCAGGTGACAATGTGCTTGCCTAGACAATGGCTGAAATCTTTTCGCATATCTCGCAGCTCACTCAGGGATAGGGATCGAGTGGTTACTGCCTCGTTTATGAGTTCTTCCTCTTCCTCCTCCGCAAACAGCAGCTGCCTCTCTTCCTCCTCCTGTTCTCGTGATGGCCCTGCTTTGGAGTAGTCTGCCTCATCCACTTCTTCCTCCTGCTCCCTCTTAGAAGAAGCTTCTTCATCCCTTACTAAATGAGCTGACTTCCACTTCCAATATCTCTTCTTGTGTATAGGGGCGACTGATATCGGCATGGATTGGTTCTCTGGTTCAGCTGCAATGCCTGTCGCCAGGGTTTGTGTAGCCGCAGTGCCTGTCATGGGGGTCGGAGTAACTGTGGTGCCTGTCGCTGGGGTTGGAGTAACTGCAGTGCCTGTTGCTGGGGTTGGAGGGGCTGCAGTGGCTGTCATTTTGTTGTCAGATCCAGAGACCTTCACTTCCCCTTGAGGGTACTGAATAGTGTTGAACAGGGCTCGGTAGGCATGGGCCAGGCCCCAGCACATTGCAGTGATTTGTGTCTCCCTGGAGTTGTCGGGGTGACAGCATACTTTTGCCAAATGTTCTACTACTTTTTCAGGATTCTGCACTTGTTCAAGGGTGAAGTTCCAAAACACTGGAGGTGCCCACCGTCCTAGGCATTTACCCATGCTACCCCACACACCCTGCCACTCATAACTCTCCAGCCTTGGGGCAGATGTCTTGGTGGTACTCTTAAATAGTTGTTTAACCCTGAACAAGACCTGAACCACATTCAGGAACATGCTAGTTCCTAGCAATAGGACCATGTTAGTTTCAACATTCCAAGGATATTCAAAATTTTCAAAATTCTCAAACACTGCTGTAATTAGCCTGGAGGAGGAGGGGAAGGTGAAGGAAGGTGTCTCCCCCATAGATTGGCTCTCCGAGGAGAAAAGGTAAAGGGTGTAATTATTAACAGTTTCCGCTAGATAGCTCCCGAAGTACGGAGATAACGGCAATGCTGAGTACAAATACCGGATTAGTCCCACGACCGATAATTTTATCGTACCATAAACCAGTGTTACATAATACTGCAAAGCAAAAACCTTAATCCACCTCACCTTATGGGGGATAAGCAGCAGCACAGGGACTATATACGGCAAGTGAGGTGATACATA
The DNA here is from genome assembly GCF_018139145.2 of Gymnogyps californianus. Lineage (NCBI taxonomy): Eukaryota > Metazoa > Chordata > Aves > Accipitriformes > Cathartidae > Gymnogyps > Gymnogyps californianus. The sequence continues at coordinate 66,171 of NW_026114055.1, read as the reverse complement.
ACACAACTCTAAGAACGAGCGCCACAACTCCTAGAGCCAATAAACCAACATTGTGACCAGCGACTACTAAACTAATACAATGAATGCTTATAACAATTTCATTTTAACACACACTGGTCAGATCTGTCATTATCTCAACCCTTTGGGCCCCATGTTGGGCGCCAAAAAGGACTGTCGTGGTTTTAACCCCAGTCAGCAGCTAAGCACCACACAGCTGCTCGCTCACTCCTCCCCCACCCCTGGGATGGGGGAGAGAATCAGGAAAAAAAAGTAAACCTCATGGGTTGAGATAAGGACAGTTTAATAGGACAGCAAAGGAAGAGAAAATAATAATAATAATAATGATAAAAGAATATACAGAACAATTGATGCACAATGCAATTGCTCACCACCCGCTGACCGATGCCCAGCCCATCCCTGAGCAGTGATTCCCACCCCCCGGCCAACTCCTCCCAGTTTATATGCTGAGCATGACATCATATGGTATGGTATATCCCTATGGCTAGTTTGGGTCAGCTGTCCTGGCTGTGCCCCCTCCCAGCTTCTTGTGCACTCCCAGCCTTCTTGCTGGCAGGACATGGGAAGCTGAAAAGTCCTTGACTTAGTATAAGCACTACTTAGCGATAACTAAAACATCAGTGTGTTATCATCAACATTATTCTCATACTAAATCCAAAACACAGCACTATACCAGCTACTAGGAAGAAAATTAACTCTATCCCAGCCGAAACCAGGACAACAGTATACAAAATAAATGGCATCTAAATAAAAATCCAGCTTTGACTGTAAGGTTTTAAAAGTTACAACAGTTTTATAAATTACTATATAATGTATTAATACTTGAATGAGATCTTCCTCTCATCTCTTCAATTCTTGTCATACTTTTCTCCACCCCTCTTCAGATGGGACTGAAATAATTTTCCGTTAAGTTTAATGAATACTTATTTTAACAGTGAGTCCAAGTTAATTACTCAGTACTTTGACATAATGAAATGTTATTTTGTGTCGAGGCAGGGGTTGTTTGCCAATCCTTTTAAGTTTGGTTATAGCAATTGTACACTCTTTTCTACAATGATGTTTCCCTCACTTAAACAATCCAAATAAATAACTACTACTTCTTTTGTTTTCTTTTCCTGAAGTCGAACAACTTATCCTTACACGGAAACCCAGATGTATAGCCAAAACACTGGGGGAAATTACTTCGATACTCAAGGAAGTTCTGCACAGGCGACAACAGTGGTCTCCTCTCATAGTATGGTGGGCACCGGAGGGATTCAGATGGGTGTTGCTGGAGGACAGCTCATTAGCAGCTCAGGAGGGACCTATCTGATTGGCAATTCAATGGAAAATTCTGATCATTCAGTGACTCATACAACGCGGGCCTCCCCAGCTACAGTAAGTACTTCAGAACTATGTTAATGTATCTTTGGGGATAGTTTCTTAGTCACTATGATGTTCCTGCTTGCTGACATGTTTCTGTAGCAAAAAGCATATTATGTTGGCAGAATCAGTAATACATGGCTTTGTCTTGCAAATATTTAAATTTAGTTTAACTTTGTGCATGTGAATAGTATTAAGTGAGTGCTCTTGTGGTTTAACCCCAGCTGGCAACTAAGCACCGCACAGCTGCTAGCTCACTCCCCCCACCCAGTGGGATGGGGGAGAGAATCAGAAGGGTAAAAGTGAGAAAACTTGTGGGTTGAGATAAAGACAGTTTAATAATTTTTAAAAAGAAATAATAATAATAATAATATTATAAGGAAAAGAAAAAAATAACAAAGAGAGAAAAAATAAAACCCAAGAAAGACAAGTGATGCAAATGAAAACAATTGCTCACCACCAACCGACCGATGCCCAGCCGGTCCCCGAGCAGTGGCCCCCTCTGCCAACCTCCCCCCTAGTTTTATTGCTGAGCATGACATCATATGGTATGGAATATCCCTTTGGTCAGTTGGGGTCAGCTGTCCCAGCTGTGTGTGTCCCCTCCCAACTTCTTGTGCACCCCCAGCCTACTCGCTGGTGAGGTGGTGTGAGAAGCAGAAAAGGCCTTGACTCTGTAAGCACTGCTCAGCAATAACAAAAACATCCCTGTATTATCAACACTGTTTTCAGCACAAATCCAAAACATAGTCCCATACAAGCTACTATGAAGAAAATTAACTCTATCCCAGCCAAAACCAGCACAGTGCACTGGGGATGCTCACATTCATAAGAATGTGCATGAGACTGAAAATTTGTAGGATTGGGGCCTGAAATAGCTTCTTTAGAAACTCCATCTTTCTTTCTGAAAAAGAAAAAAATATTACTAAGATGATTTATATGTGATATAAACTTTAAATAAAATAGCTCATCATGTTTGACTTCATTTATGTTTTGACTCCATATTATTGTTGGATTTGTAGCTTATTTCGAGATATTTGTTACTTGTTCAGAATACTAAGAATATATTATCTTAGTTCACTGTCATTACTTATTTATGGTAGTTCTCAATTCCATTTCAAGATCAGCTCATTGTGGAAATGTCTTAAGGGATGGAAAAATGCCTTCTGTTACAACCATGATAGTTAATACTATAAAAACCTAACTATGAAGACAAACATGTTCCTTTCCCCTAAGGAATTCCAGAGATGTAAATCGGTTTATGCTTATTTTAGCTTTGCTGGATAGCCTTAATGAACACTTACCAAACCTTTGATGACATTCTGACCTGGTTGTAGAGATTTTGAAATAACGTGCAAGAGAACTTGTGACACTTGCAGTAACAAGAGTTGAAAATTGTCATGAAGGGATTGATAGCGAGGTATAGGATGATTAAATAGCATTTATTTTTTAACAGTTTTTTTTTTAGTAGGGTTTTTTTGGTCAAAAAGGCTACTAAAATTAAAGAATTTTACTTTACTTTTGGAAACCAGTGTAATGAGTAAAAACTCATTACAAAAATATCAAATAGCAAAATCAACACTTCATCTTATTTCTTGACTTTGCATAATCAGGTAAAAAATGTTTTCACTTTGAAAAATATTTCATGGAACATGATTAAAAGTGCAGGCAGAATGAGAGTGGCTTTAAGCAAAAGCAATGAATCTTCTAAAGTGATGTAAATTTGAAAAGTAATGTTTCTCTAAAATATTTAAATGGCAAATATATTCCTGTGTCATGTTAGTTGTTATGAATTGATTTATATTTGAATAAAAAAACCCCTTTAGACATTATAAACTTTCTTCTCAATTGAATCAGAACATGTTATCTGCAGATGACAACCTTTTGTTGTCAAGCAAAATATCATGTCATAAGTTTAGTATTATAAATTGATAATAGAATTCAATAAGTGGAAACAATTAATTTAGTGTAGGATCAAAGTGTAGATGACATACAGTCAGTAAACACAAGCAAATTTCAAGCAATCCAGGAAGAGTAGTAGACTTTGAAGTTTGATATCCTAGAATCATTTGAATGGTATCAAAACTCCATATCAATTTTTGCAAATGAAAAGATGATTAATTTTTTTTGGCCAAAATTAGAAGCTAGAATTTAATTTTCCAACATTAAATATTTCAATGTTTACAAGGAATTGTATCCTAATACATACTCTGAAATTCAACAGAGTAATTACTAACTTTTACCTCACACTAACATATAAGTAAAGTCCATTTTGTGCTCATTCTAAAAATAACGCCTTATGCAAACAAAATTTAAGGTACATACCGTTCACTATCCTGCACTTGCTTCATGTGTTAAAGAAAAACTGTTAATTAGGATGTTCTGAATTATTTTTATTTTGCTATATCTAGTTTCTAAGGGATACAGATAAAAATTAAATTACAATTCCAAAATTGTGTTTCTACCATTAAATAGTTTTCTTCCCATTTTTAAGGTATTATATATAGTGTATAGTTACATAAATGAGGCATTAGAATGCATTAAAGTGCATTTCATGTTGATAAATTATTAAAGCAGGAAACTACAAAATTACTTTCATTATTATTATTTTATAGAATCATAGAAAGGTTTGGGTTGGAAGAGACCTTGAAAGATCATCTAGTCCAACCCCTCTGCCATGGGCAGGGACATCTTTCACTAGATCAGGTGACTCAAAGCCTCATCCAACCTGACCTTGAACATTTCCAGGGATGGGGCATCCACAACCTCTCTGGGCAACCTGTTCCAGTGCCTCACCACCCTCACAGTGAAGAACTTCTTCCTTACATCTAATCTAAATCTACCCTCTTTCAGTTTAAAGCCATTACCCCTTGTCCTATCACTACATGCCCTTGTAAAAAGTCCCTCTCCAGCTTTCTTGTAGGCCCCCTTTAGGCACTGGAAAGCTGGAATAAGGTCTCCCTGGAGCCTTCTCTTCTCCAGGCTGAACAACCCCAACTCTCTCAGCTTCTCTTCATAGGAGAGGTGCTCCAGCCCTCTGATCATTTTTGTGGCCCTCCTCTGGACCCATTCTAACAGGTCCATGTCTTTCTTGTGCTGAGGACCCCAGAGCTGAATGCAGTACTCCAGGTGGGGTCTCACGAGAGCAGAGTAGAGGGGGAGAATCACCTCCCTCGACCTGCTGGCCACGCTTCTTTTGATGCAGCCTAGGATACAATTGGCTTTCTGGGCTGCAAGCGCACATTGCCGGCTCATATCCAATTTTTCATCCACCAGTATATCCCCAAGTCCTTCTCTGCAGGGCTGCTCTCAATCCATCCGTCCCCCAGTCTGCACTAATATTGGGGATTGCCCCGACCCAGGTGCGGGACCTTGCACTTGGCCTTGTTGAACTTCATGAGGTTCGCAGGGGCCCACTTCTCAAGCTTGTCCAGGTCCCTCTGGATGGCATCCCTTCCCTCTAGCAAATCAACTGCATCACTCAGCTTGGTGTCATCTGCAAACTTGCTGAGGGTGCACTCAATCCCACTGTCTATGTCGTTGATGAGGATATTCAACAGTACTGGTCCCAATACGGACCCCTGAGGGACACCACTCTTCACTGGTTTCCACTTGGACACTGAGCCATTGACTGTAACTCTTCGGACGTGGCCATCCAGCCAGTTCCTTATCCATCTAACAGTCCATCCATCAAATCCATATCTCTCCAATTTAGTGGCCAGAATGTTATGGGGGACGGTATCAAAGGCCTTACAGAAGTCCAGATATAGACGACATCTGTAGCTCTTCCCTTGTCCACCGATGCAGTCCCTCCATCGTAGAAGGCCACTAGATTAATCAGGCATGATTTGTCCTTGGTGAAGCCATGTTGGCTGTCTCTAATCACCTCCCTGTCATCCATATGCCTCGACATATCTTCCAGGAGGATCTGCTCCATGATCTTAGCAGGCATGGAGGTGAGACCGACTGGTCGGTAGTTCCCAGGGTCTTCCTTTTTACCCTTTTGAAAAATGGGTGCAATGTTTCCCTTTTTCCAGTCACCGGGGACTTTGCCTGACTGCCATGACTTTTCAAATATGATGGAGAGTGACTTGGCAACTACATCAGCCAATTCCCTCAGGACCCTGGCATGCATCTCGTCGGGTCCCATGGACTTGTGTATGCTCAGGTTCCTCAAGTGGTCCTCAAACCTGATCTTCTCTTACAGTGGGAGGAACTTCATTTCCCCAGTCCCTGCCTTGAGGTTCAGGGGCTTGAAAGATGTGGGAAGAGAGATTTTCATTGAAAACTGAGGCAAAAAAATTGTTGAGTACCTCAGCCTTTTCCACGTCGGTTGTCACCAGTTCTCCTGTCATATTTATCGGGGTGGGTGGGGTACATTTTCTTTAATCTTCCTTTTCTGGCCAACGTACCTGTAGAAGCCCTTCTCATTATTCTTTGCATCCCTTGCCAAATTCAGCTCCAGCTGTGCCTTAACTTTCCTGATCCCATCCCTACACCTCTGGGCAGCATCCCTATATTCTTCCCAGGATACATGTCCCTGGTTCCACTGCCTATGCATTTCCTTCTTACACTGTAGTTTGACCAGGAGGTCCTTACTCAGCCATGCTGGTCTCCTGCTTTCCTTGCCTGATTTCTTACATGTGGGAATCAAGAGCTCTTGTGCTCCAAGAATAATGTCCTTGAAGAGCTGCCAGCTCTGTTCAGCTCCTTTATCCCAGATGGCAGTTTCCCAGGGGGTCCTATCCACTAATTCCTTAAACAACTGAAAGTTTGCTCTCTTAAAATTCAGAGTCCTGATTCTATTTTTCACCTGGCCCATATCCCTCAAGACTGTGAATCCCACCAGGGCATGATCACTGCAGCCCAGGCTGCCACCAGTCTTGAGATCTCTAATTAGTTCTTGACATTTCTAATTAATTTTAGGCTCTTGATATATAGGGTTCAACTCGTACAAGAAAGAGTCAATTGAAACCTAAACAGTTTAGCTTAAACTGTGACATCAAACACATACTCAGTTTTAAATTTATTAGAAGGTATAAATAAACCAGGCAAACTAGAGCAACACAGCAGTTCAATTTTTCTTTACTTTGTACCTGATATAGCTAGAGCTCATTTCACTTTTAATTCTCATCCTACCTGCACCATCATAATATTTTTCATACTTGTATAGAGAATTCAAGAGATCACAATAATATGTAGCCAGGCCTGCTTCCTAATGTAATACTCAGCAAATGTATTCAAATCTTTTGAATTAATTTTGGATAATTTTCACATGGAGACAAATGAACCAGGCATGGGCTTATTATAATCTCTGACACTTTTGCCATATCAAGATTTAGTTCTGTTTCACTGTTTAAAAAAAACAACTTCATTTTGTTTTATTCACCCTCACTAATCAAATAATTAAATTTTTGTAACTAGCAAATTAGTCATAATATTGATAAGATTTTAGCTCTTCCTGATAATTCCACTTAAAGATTGTAGGAGGAGCGATTTGCCCTAATTGGTTAGCAATTTGAAATTATATTACATGTTGTATCCTACTTGAAGCATGAGTCTGGGTGGGTTACTGATAGTTACTGTCAGAGGATGGGCAGCTACAGCAAAGTAATTAGAAAATTATCTATCATCATCTGCCCTATAAATAATAGAATTTAAATCACCCTGCACTTTTTACCATATGTGAATGTCTTAAGGACTGTTCTGATAAAATTCGAATTATATTATCAATGTTTCCTAGTGTCAAAACTTTCAAAATGTATATATAGTTATTAAATGAAAAAATGTATTACGCTTGTCAGCCAGGGAGGAGCTCCCATCCATTAGTTCTGTTTTTTCTAACAAGCATTAGGATTGATCTGCAATCACTGTTATTCATCAGTCATCACTGACCATAGGAACTCTTGACTCAGAAATTTATCCTATTTCAGTCATGCTTGTGCAGATCAAAAGGTACATGGAAATAAAAACAAAGTCAATATGAATTAATTAATACTTATTAATTAATTAATACTTCTGGTACTAAGTACAGTGTGCTAAGCATTCTCCTGATGTAAAAGAAAGCATGGTACCTTCCTAAAATAAACCATCTGATAGTGGAGTGGGAGAAAAAGAATAACAGCTGCAAATATGGAGGTCCAATAGTAATGTCATATCCTGATAATATAATTTTGGTGAAAATATTATAGTTATTTTAAGAGCAAAAAAATATATAAAAATGTGTAAACTTCCATAGCCTTATTTTAAGCTGGAGTGGTTGTGATTTGGAAAGTAGTTTGAGATGAGATTTTATTTATTCAAACAGTCAATCTCTTTCCAGGTAAAGGAATTTTTTTCCTTGTCTATTCCCTCACCCCTCTGGTAATTGGCAGCACAGTTTTTATGTAGCTGGATTCGTCCTAAGATGAACAAACTGCTTCAGATAAAAAAATCAGAGATGCATGGATCTTTATGTTACACTGGAATATTAAATCATCTAGTCTGACCTTTTAATCATACAGGCCTGACATTTTTATTCAAATCTTTTGAGCACAGTGACTTGTTTGGTGAAAAAAGGCATTCAATCTTGGTTTCCAAACACAAGAAGGTGAATAATCTGTTTAATCAGTCATTCAAATGGTCAATTACTACCACTGCTAAAAATGTTGGTCAGTTATGAATTAACTAGTGGGGTGGTAAGATTAGAGGATTTGGGGGTCTTGTACTCTCATTAACCTCTGTCCCCCAAGACTCTGCCTCCTGCTTCTTTCTGCTCCATAGCTGTGAAGCATCATGGCTTCTCCCTAGCCCTTCCAGAAAGAGAGATAAGTTTCAGTGTTGCACAGTAGATAGAAGTACATATATGTCCTACTCTGCCTCTGTGAGTCCCATACAGCCCCCACTGTATGTCCAGAAAATCCCCATGAGACTAAGGTCAGTCACGCTTGCACCATTTACATTCTGGCCTCATCTGCTTATGTTGCTTATTTCTCTCTAGCTTTCAACCATTAGCTTTTGTTGTGTTAAAAAATTTAAATTAAATTGTGTAAAAAAATTAAATTTAAAAAGTCCTGTAGCACCTAGTGTTTTGTTTCTAGTTTTGCCTCTTAATATATTTATTCAGTAGATCACATACCTATATTAACTATCAGCATGTTATATTTAGTGTATTAATTACAAACAAATTGTTTCTGAAATAACTCTTTGTGGTGGGTTGACCTAGCCACCAGGTGCCCACCAAGCTGCTCTCACTCCCACTCCTCAACAGTCTGTTTTGCCCGTGACGGTAATTGGTGAGTGATCTCCCTGTCCTTATCTCGACCCATGAGCTTTTCGTCATATTTTTTTCTCCCCCTGTCTAGCTGAGGAGGGGGAGTGTTAGAGCAGTTTGGTGGGTACCTGGAGGCCAGCCAAGGTCAACCCACCACAATTTCACAGGCAAAACAGACTCAACTTGGGGAAATTATTGTAATTTATTGCCAATTAAACAGAGTAGGATAATGAGAAATAAGAACAAATCTAAAACCACCTTCCTAGCACCCCTCCCTTCTTCCCAGGCTCAACTTCACTCCTGACTCTTCTACCTCCTCCCCCGAGCGGTGCAGGAGGATGGGGAATGGGGGTTGCTGTTGGTTCATAACGCTTTGTCTCTGCCTCTTCTTCCTCATCACGTTCTTCCCCTGCTCCAGCATGGGATCTCACCCATGGGAGACAGTCCTTCACAACCTTTTCCAACGTGGGTCCTTCCCATGGGCTGCATTTCTTCAAGAACTGCTCCAGCATGGGTCTTTTCCATGGGGTGCAGTCCTTAAGGAACAGACTGCTCCAGCGTGGGTCCCCCACAAGGTCACAGGTCCTGCCAGCAAACCTGCTCCAGCGTGGGCTCCTCTCCATGGGCCACAGTTCCTGCCAGGAGCCTGCTCCAGCATGGGGTCCTCTCCACAGGCTGCAGCTTCCTTCAGGGCACATCCACCTGTGCCGGTGTGGGGTCCTCCACAGGCTGCAGTGTGGATATCTGCTCCACTGTGGACCTCCATGGGCTGCAGGGGAACAACCTGCGTCACCATGGTCTTCTCCGCGGGCTGCAGGGGAATCTCTGCTCTGGCGCCTGGAGCAACTCCTCCCCTCTTTCTTTACTGACCTTAGTGTCTGCAGAGTTGTTCCTCTCACATATTCTCACTCATCTCTCCTAGCTGCCTGTTGTGGTTTAACCCCAGCCAGCAACTAAGCACCACACAGCCACTCACTCACTCTCCCCCAGTGGGATGGAGGAGAGAATCAGAAGGGTAACAGTGAGAAAACTCGTGGGTTGGGATAAAGACAGTTTAATAGGGAAAGCAAAAACCGCGCATGCAAGCAAAGCAAAACAAGGAATTCATTCACTACTTCCCATCGGCAGGCAGGTGTTCAGCCATCTCCAGGAAAGCAGGGCTCCATCACACGTAACGGTTACTTGGGAAGACCAACGCCATCACTCTGAACGTCCCCCCCTTCCTTCTTCTTCCCCCAGCTTTATATGCTGAGCATGACATCATATGGTATGGAATATCCCTTTGGTCAGTTGGGGTCAGCTGTCCCGGCTGTGTCCCCTCCCAACTTCTTGTGTACCCCCAGCCTTCTCGCTGGTGGGGTGGTGTGAGAAGCAGAAAAGGCCTTGACTCTGCGTAAGCACTGCTCAGCAATAGCTGAAACATCCCTGTGTTATCATCAACACTGTTTTCAGCACAAATCCAAAACATAGTCCCATACAAGCTACTATGAAGAAAATTAACTCTATCTATCTCAGCCGCATCCAGCACACTGCTGTTGTGCAGCGTTTTTTACCATTTCTTAAATATGTTATCACAGAGGCACTAGCAACGTTGCTGATTGGCTCAGCTTTGGCTAGCGGTGGGTCTGTCTTGGAGCCAGCTGGAACTGGGTCTGTCTGACATGGGGGCAGCTTCTGGTGTCTCCTCTCAGAAGCCATCCCTGCACCCCCCACATCTACCAAAACCTTGCCACGTAAACCCGATACACTCTTATGGAAAACTCTGATGCAATTGATTTAATAATTTTCAGTAGAGAAATATAACAGAGATCAAGTTGAAATGTTGTTGGAATTAAAATACATTTGAGTGTATTGTTCTCATTATTAAAAATTGGCCAAAGGAACACAATAACTTTTTTGTTTATGAGGTATTCAAAATTTGATATTTGAGATGCCTCTGAATCCCTGAGGTGAATTTCTGTCTGTTCCTTTTCTTTTTTTCTGTGAAAATGTGTAAAGTAGGTCAAACATGACTAGCCACTGACTGCTATCATAACAGTCCAATTCTCAGTAGCATGGTGTTAGCACTTTTCTAGAGGAGTGAATTCCTGTGTGTCTAATTAAATAGCCAGTTTGTTCTAAAAGTGGCAGTTCATCTCTTGCCAACTCTGTCTTGTCATATTTTTTTCTGAATTTTTAAAAATGATTATCTGAACTTTCTGTTTTGTTTCTCAGTCCTGATTTCCTGATGGGACTAACTCTTGTGGAAGTGTATGGCTCTTGCTATATCTTTTTTAGGTGTTCAGCGGAGTGTGCCTGTTCTAGAAATCCTAAGTAAGCTTGACAAGGTTTTGGGGAGATTTTTGAGTCTGTACCATATCTGGCAGATCAACTACAGGGCAGCTCAGTGGTTTAGTATCTCAAGTGCATGAGAAAGGTGAGGTATACAAACTACTGCTTGATTTATAAAAAGGGGTTGGATCCAAGAGAAAGAGTGGAACTGATAATTTGACCAGCCATTTGAAACATCCAGCAAGGAAGATAAAAATGGACAGTGAATTGTCATTTGAGAACTTAGGGAGGAGGAAGTCATCTGATATAAACTCCAAACATTTTGAATTTTTACCAAGTCATGGATGTTATGTATGCTTCTGCTCCATATGTTGGCCCCATATGTTGTTTTCTGATCATAAGAAAGATTTATATTGATCAGTCAATATGCATACCCTATGCACATGCAGACTACTGGAGATAACTGTGATGTGTTTATTTTATAATGAAAAGTAATGGATGCTCATAGCATCTGAAATACCCTCACATCAACATCAGAAAACAAACAAAATAATTAGGGCCCCCGTTCATTTCTCCCAGCTTTCCTATCTGATTAGGGACAGAAAAGAAGTCCTCAGCCTAATTAAACATTCCAGCTGGGAAAAGTGTGAATTTTGGAGGCCATTATTTTCTTGAACTTGTCTGTCTCCTCCTTAATTATTATAAATATATTAGTTACAGTATTTTGTTTTGGAAGGTAAACAGAAATAAAACGTTATGAAAAGTAATACAGTAGCAGAGACCACAACTATGTCTAACTCTGTCTATGGATTCCCATAAAAGTCAATATTTTCATTAGATGACTGGTGTTCTTACTGAAGTGGCCAGCACTGTTCCAGTAATTCATTATTTTCTCTTGTTCTCCTTTGAATATGAGCTACCTCCTGCTGTTTGTGCATCTAGTTCAATACAAACACTTCTAAAGCTTTTCTGAGTTCTTTTAAAGTTGGCATATATAAAATATTAGACATATTTTACATCTTTTTATGATCTTTTTGTGAATATGTACAAAACTTCTTTTTTCCCAAAATCTTAAAACAGTTGCTTTTTTTTTCTTCTGTCTTTCAATTACTTTTTCATTCTCTTGAGCAAAATTCGATATAACCTAGTAAAAGCTCTGCTACAGTTGCTTAGTCTGTGAGGACTTTCACATTCTTCTGGGTGTAAAAGTTGGACCTGTGAGTTCTCTTTATATAGTCACTGATGCATTTTCAAGTCTTTGCTTCTAGGTAAGTTTGTCTGCCCAATTCAACCCTCTGGCATGAGTACCTCTTCAGAGGACAGTAGCATTCGTATGAATGCACTGTTTTGAAATATAAGTGGAAAGCACTCTGGAGTTCTCATCCATTTATCATATAGCACTTGATTATTATAGTGATGTGTATAGACCTTGTTTTAGGATTATCAATGAGAAAGTAACAATTGTTACAAGGAAAAGCTATAACAGCAAACACAGTTATCACTAGTACCCAAGGCTTAATTAGCTGTGCTGAATTTAATTTTTCTAATATACATTTGATGAATTAGTAATTTCTTCACAATGATGAAGAATTTCTTCACTTGATGAAAACTTCTTTAGTATTTCACTTGGTTTAAAGCCTATAATGGCGACATTTTTGAAGCAGATAAAGTTAAAAGGTGCTAAAGAGATAGCAGATAAAAATAAAAGGAAGCAGATAAAGTTAAAAATAGGTGCCTGTGTAGATAGAGACATGGACTTCTTTTGGACATGAGGTAGCAAATGTCTTAAATTTTAAGATATCACCAAAAGCAGCCTGTTTTACTGTCAGTGAAGAGGGGTTTAGAAATGCAAACAAATATAGATAATGAATTGGAGGATGTCCATGTTAATTTCAGTACCTCAGAGCTTAAACTTCTGAGGATTTTTTTTTCCTTATGTCCTGACCTCCTCAGAACAACTTAAGTATTTTGTGTCAATTACTTGAATCATGAAGAATGTAATATTTCTTTGCCATTGACTTTTAGGAAGGTAGTTTTTCAAAGTGAATTTGGGATTGTTAAGTGTTGTTCTATGTATATACTATAAAGGCATCTGAGATTTTAATGTATATGTTCATCTGATAAAATGTTAATGGACAATAAGACTTAAACTAACAGGAACAGTTAATAAGATTGCATAAAGATTGAACATTGTAGGATTTAGTTGACATGTATAATAATCACAGTTTTGAGTTTATTATCCACAGAAAAGTTATACCCTTCTTAACCATTAATGACTATGGCAGATAATAAATTAGCATTTTAGGTGGCAAACTGAGTGAACTGATGGAGAAGTCTAAAATCACAATTCCCATAATTATCATGCTGTAATTCCCCCCATGTTTATATTAATATGTACACTGATAATTATATGCATTAGTAATTAGTAATGCAGATATGTTTAACATGTTTAGTTGGGGTTGCTGTGGGAATGATAACTTTTTTCAGTTATCAGTCAAAACATTTTAATAAATGATGTCTTTTCATATTGAATTAGTCTTTTAAAAAGAAGAAATATATGACTGATCACACATTCAAACAGATGGATGTGTTGTTCTTTTTTGTCATTTAGCACTCCAGTTGTAAATATGCCTGTAACTTCTGACTGCTTGTCCTTAGAAATGTAAGGAATGCAATTAATTCATCTCTATATGTGTAGAACATAATTTAAAATGTTAAATTTATTTTCATAATTTTTCCCAAAATGTCAAGGCTACAATTTAAAAAACAACAACACTATTCAGGATAATCCCTATTTAATTTGGGATATATGCTTAAAGGCTACTCTGAATAAAGGTGAACTTAAGTTCATGCTCATTTTTTTCCAGAACCAAAGTCTAAGTTCCTGGCCCTAACTTTGAACTTAAAAGCTTGAAGGAACATATTCTGCACATGAATAACTTGCCATTAAAGTAGCTGGCACTTCCTGCACATGCAGGGGCCTGTTTCACATAGAACACTTTGAAAGCCTGAGGACCCAAGCCTACCGGAAGCTTGAGATTTTTAAAAATAAAATACATTGGAATGAGAGAGAACCCAGAAGTAGCTGGAAGTTTTCAAAATGAGCAAGACAAATGATTCACTGTCTGGAAAATCTGCCTTGAAGTTAAGCCTCTTATTTACATGTGTCCTGGTTTTGGCTGGGACAGAGTTAACTCTCTTCTTAGTAGCTGGTACAGTGATGGGTTTTGGATTTAGTGTGAGAATAATATTGATAACACTCTGATGTTTTAGTTGTTGCTAAGTAGCGCTTATCTTAAGCCAAGGACTTTTCAGTCTCCTGTGCTCTGCCAGCAAGCAGGTGTGCAAGAAGCTGGGAGGGAGCATAGCTGGGGCAGCTGACCTGAACTAGCCAAAGGGGTATTCCATACAATGGAACGTCATGCCCACTATATAAACAGAGGGGAGTTGGCCGGGAGGTGCGGATTGCTGCTCTGGCATCAGTCAGCGGGTGGTGAGCAATTGCATTGTGCATCACTGTGGGGTTTTTTTCCTCCTTTTTTTCCCCTCTTCTTTTTTTTGTTATATTCCTTTTCATTATTATTATTATTATATTTCATTATTATTATTGTTAGTATTATATTTTAATTTAGTTATTAAACTGTTCTTATCTCAACCCACAAGTTTTACCTTCTTTCCCGATTCTCCTCCCCATCCCACTGGGAGCGGGGGGGCGGGGAGTGAGGGAGCAGCTGTGTGGTGCTTAGCTGCTGACTGGGGTTAAAACCATGACAGTCCTTTTTGGCGCCCAACATGGGGCCCAAAGGGTTGAGATAATGACAGATCTGACCAGTGTGTGTTAAAATGAAATTGTTATAAGCATTCATTGTATTAGTTTAGTAGTCGCTGGTCACAATGTTGGTTTATTGGCTCTAGGAGTTGTGGCGCTCGTTCTTAGAGTTGTGTTATGTATCACCTCACTTGCCGTATATAGTCCCTGTGCTGCTGCTTATCCCCCATAAGGTGAGGTGGATTAAGGTTTTTGCTTTGCAGTATTATGTAACACTGGTTTATGGTACGATAAGATTATTGGTCGTGGGACTAATCCGGTATTTGTACTCAGCATTGCCGTTATCTCCGTACTTCGGGAGCTATCTAGCGGAAACTGTTAATAATTACACCCTTTACCTTTTCTCCTCGGAGAGCCAATCTATGGGGGAGACACCTTCCTTCACCTTCCCCTCCTCCTCCAGGCTAATTACAGCAGTGTTTGAGAATTTTGAAAATTTTGAATATCCTTGGAATGTTGAAACTAACATGGTCCTATTGCTAGGAACTAGCATGTTCCTGAATGTGGTTCAGGTCTTGTTCAGGGTTAAACAACTATTTAAGAGTACCACCAAGACATCTGCCCCAAGGCTGGAGAGTTATGAGTGGCAGGGTGTGTGGGGTAGCATGGGTAAATGCCTAGGACGGTGGGCACCTCCAGTGTTTTGGAACTTCACCCTTGAACAAGTGCAGAATCCTGAAAAAGTAGTAGAACATTTGGCAAAAGTATGCTGTCACCCCGACAACTCCAGGGAGACACAAATCACTGCAATGTGCTGGGGCCTGGCCCATGCCTACCGAGCCCTGTTCAACACTATTCAGTACCCTCAAGGGGAAGTGAAGGTCTCTGGATCTGACAACAAAATGACAGGCACTGCAGCCCCTCCAGCCCCGGCGACAGGCACTGCAGCCACTGCGACGCCAGTGACAGGCACTGCAGCCACTCCATCCCCGGTGACAGGCACCGCAGCCACTCCAACCCCCGTGACAGGGACTGCAGCCACTCCAACCCTGGCGACAGGCACTACAGTTACTCCAACCCCCGTGACAGGCACTGCAGCTGAACCAGTGAACCAACCCATGCCGGTATCAGCTGCCCCTGTACAGAAGAAGAAATACTCAAAAAACCCAGCTCGCTCAGCGAAGGATGAAGGTGAACCAGGGTCATCACGAGAACAGGAGGAAGAGGCAGAACCGGAAACAATCACTTGATCCCTATCCCTGACTGAGCTGCAAGATATGCAAAAAGATTTCAGCCGTCATCCAGGCGAGCACATTATCACCTGGCTGCTCCGATGCTGGGATAATGGGGCCGGTAGCTTGGAATTAGAGGGTAGGATCCCTTTCTAGGGAAGGGGGCATTGACAAAGCAATTGGAAAAAAGACACAAGCACTCAGCCTCTGGAGGTGACTTCTATCGGGCATGAGGGAAAAGTACCCCTTCAAGGAAGATGTTGGATGTCATCCAAGCAAGTGGACTACCATGGAGAAGGGTATCCAGTACCTGAGGGAATTAGCCATGCGGGAGATGTTTTATTATGACCCAGACGATGCACAGTTACCCACAGATCCAGATGAAGTCCACTGCACACAATCCATGTGGCGCAAGTTTGTATGGAGCACACCATCATCATATTCCAAATCATTGGCAGTAATGGACTGGAAAGATGAAGAGGGACCAACACTGGATGAATTGGCTGGCCGACTCCGGCGATACGAAGAAAGTCTTTCTTTCTCCCTCATCTCTGCTGTGGAGAGACTGCCAGACATACTAGCCAAGAAACAGTCCCAAGAGTTCCAGCAATTTGAGGATAAGTTCTGCTTCCCACCTGCACGGACCAATATCTCAGCTATTAGGAGAAGATATTCCTCTGGGCAAGAGAGAGGAGAGAGAAGGTATACACCACGGGGTACCCTGTGGTTTTACCTGTGTGAGCGTGGAGAGGATATGATGAAGTGGGATGGAAAACCTACCTCGGTCCTAGATGCACGGGTACGTGAATTGCAAGGAAAAACAATCACAAATGAGGGTTCTTCCAGGAAAATTGCTGCTTCAGCCTCCAGTGAGCACTGTGAGCAGTGTGGCAGACTCCTGATCTTAATGAATGGACTTCTGATTTGTATTTACAAGAAGTGAGTAACGAATACTCTGACCGGGACTAGAGGGGCCCTGCCTCCAGCCAGGCGGAGGAGAGGGACAACCGGGTTTATTGGACTGTGTGGATCCGATGGCCTGGCACATCAGACCCACAGGAGTATAAGGCTCTAGTGGACACCGGTGCACAGTGTACTCTAATGCCATCAAGCTATAAAGGGGTAGAACCCATTTGTATTTCTGGAGTGACAGGGGGATCCCAACAGCTAACTGTATTGGAGGCTGAAGTGAGCCTAACTGGGAATGAGTGGCAAAAACACCCCATTGTGACTGGCCCAGAGGCCCCATGCATCCTTGGCATAGATTATCTCAGGAGAGGGTATTTCAAGGACCCAAAAGGGTACTGGTAGGCCTTTGGTATAGCTGCCTTGGAGATGGAGGGAATTGAACAGTTGTCCACCTTGCCCGGTCTCTCTGAGGACCCTTCTGTTGTGGGGTTGCTGAGGGTCGAAGAGCAACAGGTGCCAATCGCTACCACAAGGGTGCACCAGCGGCAATATCGCACCAACTGAGACTCCCTGATTCCCATCCATACGCTGATTCGTTGACTGGAGAGACAAGGAGTGATCAGCAGGACTTGCTCACCCTTTAACAGCCCCATTTGGCCAGTGCGAAAGTCTAATGGAGAATGGAGACTAACAGTAGACTATCGTGGCCTGAATGAAGTCACACCACCGCTGAGTGCTGCCGTGCCAGACATGCTAGAACTTCAATATGAACTGGAGGGGCATCCAGTACACCTGGAATCAACTGCCCCAGGGGTGGAAACACAGCCCCACCATTTGCCATGGACTAATCCAGAATGCACTGGAACAGGGTGAAGCTCCAGAACACCTGCAATACATCGATGACATCATCGTATGGGGCAACACAGCAGAAGAAGTTTTTGAGAAAGGGGAGAAAATAGTCCGAATCCTTCTGAAGGCTAGTTTTGCCATAAAACAGAGTAAGGTGAAGGGACCCGCACAGGAGATTCAGTTTTTAGGAATAAAATGGCAAGATGGACGTCATCAGATCCCAATGGATGTGATCAACAAAATAGCAGCTATGTCTCCACCAACTAGTAAACAGGAAACGCAAGCTTTCTTAGGGGTTGTGGGTTTTTGGAGAATGCATATTCCAAATTACAGTCTGATTGTAAGCCCTCTCTATCAAGTGACCCGGAAGAGGAACAATTTTAAATGGGGCCCTGAGCAACAATAAGCCTTTGAACAGATTAAACGGGAGATAGTTCATGCAGGAGCCCTTGGGCCAGTCCGGGCAGGACCAGATGTTAAAAATGTGCTCTACACCGCAGCCGGGGAGAATGGCCCTACCTGGAGTCTCTGGCAGAAAGCACCAGGGGAGACCCGAGGTCGACCTCTAGGGTTTTGGAGTCGGGGATATCGAGGATCTGAGGGCCACTATACTCCAACTGAAAAGGAGATATTAGCAGCATATGAAGGAGTTTGAGCTGCTTCAGAAGTGGTTGGTACTGAAACACAGCTCCTGTTGGCACCCCGACTGCCAGGGCTGAGCTGGATGTTCAAAGGGAAGGTCCCTTCTACACATCATGCAACTGATGCTACATGGAGTAAGTGGGTTGCACTGATCACACAACGAACTTGAATAGGAAACCCCAGTCGCCCAGGAATTCTGGAAGTGATCACGGACTGGCCAGAAGGCAAAGATTTTGGAATATCACCAGAGGAGGAGGTGACGCGTGCTGAAGAGGCCCCACTGTATAATAAAAACCGCCAGAAAATGAGAGGCAATATGCCCTGTTCACTGATGGGTCCTGTCGCATTGTAGGAAAGCATCGGAGGTGGAAGGCGGCTGTATGGAGTCCTATGCGACAAGGTGCAGAAACTGCAGAAGGAGAAGGTGAATCGAGTCAGTTTGCAGAGGTGAAAGCCATCCAGCTGGCTTTAGACATGGCTGAACGAGAAAAATGGCCAGTACTCTATCTCTATACTGACTCATGGATGGTGGCAAATGCCCTGTGGGGGTGGTTGCAGCAATGGAAGCAGAGTAACTGGCAATGCAGGTTGTTTCTGCTAGTAAGTTTTCTGATAGTAAAGAGATATTTCAGTAGCAGGTAAAGCTCAAAATGCAACTCATCAAAATTTAGACAAGGAATAATGTACAAAATGTTTAATAATGAAAATAATTACTATTGGAAGACGTTACACTAGAATATGGTGAATACTTATCACTTTAAATATAAATCAGAAGTCTTTCTGAAAGACCTGCTCTAGTTCAGTAATGCTTCATGAGATGGTTGATGAAATTATTAATGGTGAATTTTAGCGGTAATGAACACTTCTTGACCTACATTATTCAAAAAATAAGACAAGTTGATCATAATAATCATTAAGATCTCTGGTTTTAAAATCTATTGATCTGTGGTCACGGTTATATTGTCTTCAGTGGCAATATTGGTGACTTATATTCACAGATATTCCCCAGTGCCTTGTTCCCTTAGCTGTTTGTAGTGCTATGCTGTTGCCAAAGCAGGGAAGTGTTTCTTTTTTTATATATATATATATATAAAAAACTTCTTAATTTACGATTTTAAAGGATTGATTCTTTGAACAGGCCACAAAAACTTGTCTCAATGAAGTGAGAGGGTAGTGTAGTAGCTGGAATGAGCAGCAGGAGGCAGGACTTCAGTCCTGTAGTATTGCTGTAGACAAGGTATTGTCAAACAGTGGAGTAAGATTCAGAATTATGATTCAAATTATGTATCATGTTATAATATCATGTTAAGATGGGAGAGTCTATGGTTGCAGTATATAGTAAGTTGATCTTAGTATGATGAAATCTTAACCTTTTAATTTTTAGCATACTATATCCTTTTAAATTTGACCTTTTCTGTCAGATTGAATAGTTTGACCTAATAGTATTTTCTACTGAAGCAAGAAAAAAATCTGGATTTAAACATTATTTTTGTAATATTGAAGTATATTTTCTTACATACTAATCAGATACTTATATGCTTTTATAAAAAGGCTTATATTTCTAATATTAGACAGTTGTAAGAAAGACTTCCTTTTTCATTGAGAATTACTACAGTAAAAATACTATTTGATTAGCTCATAAAAAGGGGAAAGCAAATTGTATTTATGCACTAATTGAAATATAATCTGAAATATTTTCCAGTTTTGTGCTGTATATTGAGTGAACTCATTTTAGTAGTGTAATTTACCAGCATAAACTCTTTGGATAATACTGTAATAATTAAAGAAGGATAGCGAAGACTTATTTAAAAACTGTCTACAGGGGGAATAAGTGGTTTTAAATGTAAAGATGGTTTTCCATTGCTTTTGTGTTTTTTCCATTTAATGTGGCTAATTATGTGCCTTCTTTTACTGTACATCCCATTGTCTCTATCACCTTCAATGTTTTTGCTATTCTAGCTCTGCAGCTAAACTACAGTTAGATTGTAATTTTATTTTTAATGCTGTCATTATAGAATTAATGAAAAGATGTATTAATATGGGGGGAAGAATGGGAATGGGTATGGTTGTCTTTACACATTTGTATTATGAGTAATATTACTGTATAATTAATGGTATATAATACTTTTTCTTTTAAAAGTATTATTCTGAACCCATCTGATTTTTTTTTTCTTTTTTTAAGGATGGATCTTGCTGTCTGTGTAAACCTCCAATTTTCGTTTACTTTGAGAGCTCTGGATATTCAAAGAATGCTCTGACAGGCTGTAGGGGTGATATCCTGTCCAATGAAACTAATGGCAGAAAACCTACTGAATGATTGAGATTTTACTCCATGGTTGCAGAGAGGAGAAATTTTGTTTCTAATTCACATTCAGAGTGTGCACAGGTCTTTCTCAAATACTTGGAGGAAGAAACGTTGAGGCCTTTCTTAGGATTTTATTCTGGGATTTTTTTTCTTTTATTGAAAACATTGATTGTTCAGCAATTTTTACTCTTTGAAATGTAGCTTACTGGTAAATCCACTTCTCTTATTTCATGAGCAGGGAGGAAGGTAAATTGGACTTTGAAAATGGGATCCTGCAGTATATATGCAAGCAAAATGTCTCCCTGACTTCACTGGGGAGGTTTGCCTTCATGGGGACTTCAGGATGAGGCCTTTAAGTAGAAAATATCCCTTAGCCATGACTGAACTAGATACTTCTGTTGAACTTAAGGCAATCAGAATTTTTCTGATCAGCCTTTTTTACTGTCTTGTCTTGAGTCATTTTTTAATGGCATCTATTATCAGATTGAAATGGCGATTGAGACACTGCAAAAGTCTGATGGTCTTTCTACTCACAGAAGCTCTCTTCTCAACAGCCATGTAAGTTGTCTCTTCTTTCATGAAAGCTAATCGCTTGCTTGTTCTGCATACTTAGCCTGCCTCTAAATGTTTGCTTTAATTTATTGCTACTTTTTGCTTTTAATCTTTCCATTTTAGTTGCTTGTAAACTACATCTTCTGTCACTATATTTTGTCAGGTTAAGTGTCATGACATCTTGTAGAGTTCATTTCTTTTCTAGGTTCTGTATTGTGTTAACACAGCTTAACATATTTGCCTGTTCTGCAGGTCCTAATGTAAATGTAAAAATAATAATCAAATAATTCTTAAGTAGTCTGGGTTTGACATTTTAAAATAATTTTCTACAATTTGTGTACCCGATATAATAATTTAGGAGCAGGTGAAGGGGGAAAGAAGCAGCACACGCTTTGAATAAAAAATATTCTTTAGATTTCTTTTTAAGTATTTCTATTATTCTGAATAAGTTTATTATAAGATAAGAATGCTGAAGATCCATTTGATGAGATAAAAAAAATTAAAACAATCTGTTAGTCTTTAATGTTTTATTCTTCTGCCTCTTGCTTTGTTCTGTCTTTGCAAATCCTGTAGTTAGGAATTTTCCATAAGAGAAAGATGAAGATGTTTGCATAAAAAGATGGTTGCAAATATAGTGGTAAAGCCATTAAATATAACTTTTAGGTAAAGGAGAAAGGCTCAAAGTTTAATCTTCAGTTTGTTTTTAAACACTGCCAGTCTTTCTTGAAATGTTACGTAACCATTTTTTTCTTCAGTTTGTATTTTTTAATGCTGCTAAATTTCTATACATACTGCATCCTTTTTGCCTCTCAGCCTTACTAACCAACATAAACTTACATATTTTTTCAGATTCTTGTATTCATTTACGACAGAAATGTAAATATTGATTGTGATATGAATGTATGAGTATATTGGGTAGAGGCTATACACTTATTTTGATTTGTTGACATCCCCTCCCCCTCTAAGAATGTGGTAATATGGAGGTGAAAACAAAAATTGTTTTGTCAAAGTTTATCATCATGGTAGAAAAATACAGCAGGAGCCAGTACAATTTCTTGGAAGAGAATTTACTTTTCTTAGAAAATGCTAAAATTGGGTGAGGGAAATTGAATTCTGTAAAATCTGAAGAAGGACTTTTAGATAATTTTGGATGTTTTTAAAATAATTGTTTTGATGTTAAGACAACCTAGAAATATGCTAAAATTATTTTAATATCATAATTAAATGGATGATAATTTTTTTTGCAAAATGCCAAAAATCTGTCTTAAAACTTAGATATACAAAGAATTGATAAGTCTGCCTTGAATCTGACAAGGAAGTCCAGAATCTTCACACTGAAAACAATAAGAATTAAAGGACAAGCTTTTCTACATCAGAAAACTGTATTCCCCTATTTCCTGTGTCATGCACTAGTTAAAAGATCATGGAACAGATCCTCCTGGAAGATATGTCGAAACATATGGAAGACAGGGAAGTGATTAGAGACAGCAAACATGGCTTCACCAAGGACAAATCATGCCTGATTAATCTAGTGGCCTTCTACGATGGAGAGACTGCATCGGTGGACAAGGGAAGAGCCACAGATGTTATCTACCTAGACTTCTGTAATGTCTTTGACACGGTTCCCCCCCAACATTCTTACCTCTAAATTGGAGATATGGGTTTGATGGATGGACTGTTAGATGGATAAGGAACTGGCTGGATGGCCACGTCCAAAGAGTTACAGTCAATGGCTCAATGTCCAAATGCAGATCAGTAATGAGTGGTGTCCCTCAAGGGTCCATATTGGGACCAATACTATTTAATATCTTCATCAATGACATAGATAGTGGGATAGAGTGAGTCCAAGGAGGGCCACAAAAATGATCAGAGGGCTGGAACACCTCTCCTATGAGGAAAGGCTGAGAGAGTTGCAGTTTTTCAGCCTGAAGAAGAGAAAGCTTCAGGGAGACCTTATTGCAGCCTTTCAATATATAAAGGGGGCTTATAAGAAAGATGAAGAGAGACTTTTTACCAAGTCCTGTAGTGACAGGACAAGGGGCAACAGTTTAAAACTGGAAGAGGGTAGATGTAGATTGGACATAAGGAAGAAATTCTTTACTGTGAGGGTGGTGAGACCCTGGAACAGGTTGCCCAAGGAAGTTGTGGATGCCCCATCCCTGAAAGTGTTCAAGGTCAGGTTGGATGGGGCTTTGAGCAACCTGATCTAGTGAAAGATGTCCCTGCCCATGGCAGGGGGGTTGGACTAGATGACCTTTAAAGGTCCCTTCCAACCCAAACCATTCTATGATTCTATGAAAATATCTTCCTAATAATGAGATTTGCATGTCTGTTATGGTAGTCTTAACCTGATGTTTCTTAACTGTTTTGAGGTATTTTCAAAACTACTGAAAGACAAATAGAGGGATCTATTGTGAAAAAAAAAGACCTCCATGCATCTTGCTGTAATAATTGTTCTTTCCTAGCCTCAGTCATTTTGGAAGAAATTAATGGAACCCAGATCAAACTTACTGGATGTTTTCCCTATTTTTAAAATGTTTATTGAATTATGACTCAAATAAGGACAGTAAATATGGTTTTAGTCCTATCATCTTCCTTAAGCTGGCATTTTGTTGCCTAAGTTAATACCTGTTCATTTTTTCATTTTCCTCTATTTTATTTCCTTTCCTGATTTCTTTCTGCATGCGATTGACTTAACTAATTTATAATCTAATGTTTTCTAAATATTGAAGTTTCATTGAAGTTGGTGTCAATTTACCCGTTCTGTGTAAACCATTTCATACCATTCCAATGTTGTTAATATTATAAATCAACAAGTCAGAAATCAAAGTCTGGACATTTCAATTTTAGAATTAGATTTCTGCAAATACAAAAATATGTTTAAGGTTGTTTGCAATAACTTTATCATGTCTGCAGATTATTTACCTTTTTACATGGTATTCAGCTATTGGCACTCTTCTTTCCAGGCTGTAACCTACCAAGTAATCACTTCAAGTTTTTGTTATTGAAATATCTTCACCCTAGAGCAAAAATCCTTATTTTGTACTTATCTTGGGTTTTGCTTTCCCATTGTTGGCTAATGCCAAGCTGTTGTTGAAAGAATATCTGTCAAATACAGATCATTAGTAAAATGCACTTAAATGATTCCTAATAAATTATAATTCATCTGGAAAAAAGTCTAATACTATATTTAGAAGTTAACTGAGAAATAATTTTGTTTGCTTGTCAATCATTTTTTTCTTTTTGAGATAACATAGAAATAGCTCATATTCCATAATCTAATTAGTATAGATTAAATGGAAAGATTGAATGATATAATTAAGATATACTTAGGTGATTAGTGAAATGGTTTTGTTAATACACTCAAGTAAAGGTAAAAGTTTACAATAATATTTTTCCTAGGCTTTGTTTCAAAATTGTAAATGCTCAAGATAAAATACATTTGTGAATGTTAAGACTTTTAATAATGCGTTTATATCTACAAGTCGATATAAGGATGATGAACTGCACTTTTTTGTTATGTTTATTTAAAGTGCAACATTATCTGCATCCATCTTGGAACCAGTTAGATCTTGCTTCTCCTCCATCTTTACATAGAGCTCTTGTTTAGAAACCTAAGCATGATAGTTCTGGTGATGTTTTCTGTAAGAAAGTAAACATGAAGACAGTCTTTGAAAGGTCTGGAGTAAATGTTTTCCTAATTTTTTTTTTTTTTTTTTTGCATTTTTCATGTATTTTGCTTGGTAAATTGCTCACAACTGACTTAAACAGAACTGTATGTCCAATATATTCATTATAATCTAAATTTTACTAGTAGTTCTGCAATAAAGAAGGGTCAGAGTGGAAACATATTTCATGAGTAATGGGCATTAAAATATTGATATTCATGTTCTTTAAGTGACAAGTTATATCAAACATTAGTAGAACAGAATTTGTTCAGTGTTCTATTAGTAAATAACTCTGCAGAGTAGCCTATTAAATGTCACAAACTTTGTATATCTTTTACTGTACTTTAAACACATATCTTGGTCATATTAATTGCTTTGGTGGACTAAATTGAAATGGATTATACAACTGTGTGAGGCTCCAGCATATTGGAATAAAATTTTGTTCCAAATGCCAAAAACAAATCCATGGCTTGGGGATTTATTCGATGCTCAAACTAAGCCCAGAGTTTTGGTAAGATTTGTGAACCTGGAAAATTTGGATGTTCATGCTGATTTATTTTGGTATAGTTACTTTAAGTAATTAAGTAAGTAGTAAATGCAAGCAGAAAACAAAATTTGAGAATTATTCAAGCTGAAATTAAAGGGAAATTCCAAGGATATGAAACCATGGGGGGAGGGGGGTGTAAGCTAGGTAAAATGTTAGCATCCCAAGAAAACTGAAACCACAGAATTTACATATGACCACTATAAAAATATTTCCATTTTATTCTGTTGTTCTCCTGTACTGTTAAATGTCATTAAAGTGACCATTTTACTTGGGGTTTGTGTGTATGTTAGTTACTATTTGTTCTATACAAAGGTACAATGATGTATTAGAAACTGTTTGCCTACATACTTCCAAAATTGCTCACCAAAATTCTAAGTTAAATTACATGGAAAAAAGAAAAGAATACTAATTCTGTTCCTTGTTGAAGTCAAAGGCAAACAGGATACAACAGAAAGGGATTGGACCCATAATATTTTATAGATGTACCAGTTATTTTTCATGTCATCTAGATTGCTTGTTACCTTATATTTGATAGTTTCTTCTTTGTATTTGGAAGAAAATAAATCCTATTCAATTAAATGAAGTACTGGGGTTTTTTCATTTGTATTTTTTTAATTTCAAGTGAAGAGAAATAGTATAACATTCCAGAATTAAAAATGTATTAACTTACTCCTTTTAGTTTTTTCCTGCAATTAATATAAATTACATTGATTACTTTATTTCCTTGGAGTTCCAACAATTTGTTTCCAAAGCACAAATAACTTCATAAAATGTTGATGTATGGTACTGAATCTGAAATATTTTTAGAAGTGGAGCTATCTGAGGTCACAAGTGCAATGAGTTTTGTTATTTCCTTGTAATTCTAAAAGATACTAAGGCATCATGGCATATCTAGCATTGAAAGAGATTTAAAGAGATTATATTTGCTTGAAGAACAAAGTCACTGTATTAAACAGGCCTTAAGAGTGGTCTAAAAAATATCAGAGGTCTGTGTTGTACAATTAAGATTTTTTTAGTAGAGTAATAATGAATTTACATATGTTCACTCTTTCATATTTGATATAGCTCCAATGGCTTTTAGACAACTATGAAACTGCGGAAGGAGTGAGTCTCCCCAGAAGTACCCTTTACAACCATTACTTACGTCATTGTCAGGAGCACAAGTTAGATCCAGTCAATGCTGCCTCCTTTGGAAAACTCATACGGTCAATCTTCATGGGATTACGGACCAGAAGACTGGGAACCAGGTTTGCGTTAATGAAATCTTAAAGTATAACAGAAAATATCAATAATAATTGTGAACGTGAAGCTTGTATGTTAAAAACAAGCAAGCAAGCAAAAAATATTTAAAACCGTACTGTTAAGGGAGTTGCCAAATCCAGTGGACTTCAGGACCCAGGGGACTCCTGATCTGCTATAGCCAGATTCTGTGTACTCTTAAGATCCAGATATCTTCCATCTCAGTCCAATGGATGCAGCTACTGCTGTTCCCATTTGCAGGTGCAGCTAGTAGTGAGACCGAACATGTGTTTCAAAGATGCAGATAAACACACACATGACACTAACACAGAGCAATGCATTTACCAGCACCCAAATAGACACCAATAGCACTCACATAAACATAAATGCAGATAGCCCAATTCTGTTCTTCCTCTCCAGCTGATCAGAACTGAAGTTGACTAGTGAAACATACACAAACCCTCACTCACTCACAAGCATACCCCATTTATGGAATTGTTTTATTCACCATGACTGCATAAGTCATTTATTTGGTTTTTACTTTCCTTATTCTATTTAAATGGAGTCCAACAGTAAAGTGCTCGAAAATATAGTTTAAATGAACTGATTTCCAGAAGCTGGTGGAGTTATACCAGTTTTATACTAGAGTGAGAGAAAAGTCAAGACTAACTTTTATGTACTGTTTTCCAGTCAAGGCAAATTGTGAAGTGAGTATGATGTATATGCATAAAACTAATGTTATTTTTGTTCTTTCATAAAGGGGGAACTCCAAATACCATTATTATGGGATTCGTGTCAAACCAGATTCTCCCCTTAATCGGCTACAAGAGGACATGCAATATATGGCTATGAGACAGCAACCCATGCAGCAGAAACAGAGGTACGGTGTTAAATGAAACTACTTTTTGATATTTCTAGTTCTTGGAGACTTACCTGTCCTCATTTATGTGGCAAAGTTGAACCTCTAACGGAAATAGTTTAATTTCTCTTGTGAAAAATAAAAGTTTGTCAGATCTGCAGTTGATATCGCTGGAGTCCAATATCAGTAGGCATGAGAGAGCACATACCTAAAAATTCATAAATTTTTAAAAAGTGATAATAAAAGTAAAATATGATTCAATTCTTCTGAACAGACACTTCTTGGAGGTCTTGGGTTATTGTCATGGTTTAGGCCCAGCCGGCAACAAAGCACCATGCGGCCGCTTGCTCACTCCTCCCCCCTTGGTGGGATGGGGAGGAGAAAATATAACGAAAGGCTCGTGAGTCGAGACAAGGACAGGGAGGGATCACTCACCAATTATGGTCACAGGCAAAACATACTCGATTTTGGGGAAAAATAAACCAATTTAATTTGTTACCACTCAAATCAGAGTAGGATAATGAGAAATAGAACCATATCTTAAAAACACACCTTCCCCCCACGATCAGCTTTGCTCCCGATTCCTCTACCTCCTCCCCCCACAGCGGCGCAGGGGGATGGGAATGGGGGTTACGGTCAGTTCATCACGTGTTGTTTCTGCCGCTCCTTCCTCCTCAGGGGGAGGACTACTCACACTCTCCCCCTGCTCCAGCGTGAGGTCCCTCTCACGGGGGTCAGCCCTCCACAAGCTTCTCCAATGCGAGTCCTTTCCATGGGCTGCAGTCCTCCATGAACTGCTCCAGCATGGGCTTTCCCATGGAGTCACGGCCTTCTTTGGGCCCAGCCACCTGCTCTGGTGTGGGATCCTCCACGGACTACAGGGGAATCTCTGCTCCACCGTTAACCCTTCATGGGCTGCAGGGGGACAGCCTGCCGTCTCACCACAGGCTGCAGGGGAATCTCTGCTCCAGCGCACCTCCTCCCTCTCCTCCTTCACTGACCTTGGTGTCTGCATAGTTGTTTCTCTCACATCCCGCTCCTCTCTCCACTGCAGATTTTTCAGCAGTCCTTTTCCCCTTCTTAAATATGCTATCACAGAGGCATTACCACTGTCGCTGATTGGCTCGGCCTTGGCCAGAGGCGGGTCCAAGTTGGAGCTGGGGAAGCTTCTAGCAGCTTCTCACAGGAGCCACCCCTGTAGCCCCTCCCCCGCTACCAAAACCCCACCACACAAACCCAACACAGTTATTTTCCCACAAGCTGGAAAAAAAAGTAATAGGAGCTTTGGATTTCAAATTCTGTTGTTCATTTTCATTACTTTAAGCAGCACGTATATAAAATGATAGAAGAGCTTGTGATTAGGTTCAGCTTTGTGTTGATTTCCTCCTCCTGGCAAGAACTGATGTATCAAAACCCTGGACTTAAGGAGAGAAGACTTGGGCCTCTTCTGGGTTCTGCTTGGAATAATCCCATGGGAGACAGTACTACAGGGCAAAGGGGTCCAGGAGAGCTGGTTGATTTTTCAAGGATCACCTCTTCGAAGCTAAAGAATGGTCCATCCCGACATGCAGGAAGTCAAGCAAAGGTGGCAGGAGGCCTGCATGGATGAACAAGGAGCTCCTGACAAAGCTCAAACATAAAAAGAAAGTATACAAGAGGTGGAAGCAGGGTCAGGGAACCCAGGAGGAATATAGAGACACTGTCTGAGTGTGCAGGGATGGTGTTAGGAAAGCCAAAGCCCACCTATGAAGGACAAGAAGATGATTGGAAGTTGTCAGCATGGATTTACAAAGGGGAAATCATGCTTGACCAACCCAACAGCCTTCTACAATGAGGTGACTGGCTCAGTGGATGAGGGGAGAGCAATGGATGTTGTCTATATTGACTTTAGCAAGGCTTTCAACACTGTCTTCCTGTCAGGGAGCAGCGAGGGCTGGCTTCTCCCTAAGGGATGGGGAGCTGGGAGTCAAGCACCATGATACGCATGGCAGGGGCCTCGCCAGCCTGGGCCCAGTCTTGCAGTATCCAAGTGAGGCGAGTAGGGCAGACCTGGAGATGGTAGTCAGATTCAACCAAGAGTCCAGATCATCAGACAAATTTGTGGTGATGAGGCAGGTCCAAGGTCAAGCCAGAAAGCCAATCTATGGGTTGGGGTCCAGATCAATGAGATCCATACCAGCCACAGGCATGACTGTGGCTAAGCTAGAAATCAGCAGTCCTACAACATAGGGATCTTATCAATGTGTATAAATACCTGATGGGAGGGAGTAAAAGACTGAGCCAGACTCTTCTCAGCAGTGCCCAGTGACAGGACAATGGGCAATGGGCACAAATTGAGAAACAGGAAATGTCATTTGGTTGGAAGGCACCTCTGGAGATTGTCTAGTCCAACCCCCCCAGCTCAAAGCAGTATCAGCTAGAGCAGGTTGCCCAAGACCGTGGACAGTTGGGTTTTGAATATCTCTAAAGATGGAGATTCCACAACCTTCCTGGGCAAACTGTTTCAGTGTTCAACCACCCCTAGAGTAAAAAAAAAAAAGCATTTTCTTATGTTTAAGCAGAATTTCCTGTATTTCAATTTGTGCCCATTGCCTTTTGTCCTTTCACTGGATGCTAATGAAAATAGTGTGGATCTGCTTTATTTATTCCATCCCAACAGTATCTATATAAAGTAGTTTTGAAGATCTTTGTTCATCCCCTAAATCAGTTCAGGTGTGCAAAGATTTCAGTAAAATATATTTCCAAATCCCAGTCATTATAGATGAAATGCAGAGAGCAGGGAACTAGATTGACTGTGTGATATATACAAGGTGAAAAACTTAGTACTGTCTCTTTTCTGTGCAAAATCAGATATGCCAATATACTTTTCAGAAAAGAGATGTTTATCCAACAGAAAAATTAGAAATTTTCATTGAAAAAATTGGGAACTGTTGTGGTTTAAGCCCAGCCGGCAACTAAGAACCATGCGGCTGCTCACTCACTCCTCCCCCCCCCCCCCCCCCCCCCCCCCCCCCCCCCCCCCCCCCCCCCCCCCGGCAGGATGGGGAGGAGAATCGGAAGAAAAAGGTAAAACCTCGTGGGTTGAGATAAGGATAGTTTAATAGGATAACACAAGGAGAGAAGAAGTAATAATAACAATAATACTAATAAAAGAATGTATAAAGCGAGTGATGCACAATGCAATTGCTCACCACCCGGAACCTGATGCTCAGCCCTTTCCCAAACCGCGATCCCTCCTCCCCCCCAGCCAGCTCCCCCAGTTCTATACTGAGCATGACTTCATATGGTATCAAATATCCCCTTGGCTAGTTCAGGTCACCTGTCCTGGCTGTGCCCCCTC
Source organism: Gymnogyps californianus (assembly GCF_018139145.2). NCBI lineage: Eukaryota > Metazoa > Chordata > Aves > Accipitriformes > Cathartidae > Gymnogyps > Gymnogyps californianus. The sequence continues at coordinate 35,357 of NW_026114055.1, read as the reverse complement.
CCAGCTTCTTGTGAAAATTAACTCTATCCCAGCTGAAACCAGGACAGGAACTCATGAACCAACTGTTATCTATGCAACATTTTGTGTAAAAACTGCCAACTTTGAAGTTTTTGACTTAAATTTTTTTGATGGAAAACTAGACATTTTAAAAGCAAGAGTAGATATTTTCATAATATTTTTATTACATTGGAATATGCTTATCATAATAGTAATTTTAAACAAAAGTTTAAATATATATATAATCCACCAGTATTTCTTATTCTAACGTTTAATACAATTTTGCTGTTCTCTAGCATGCAGAAATTTTACTTTTTATTTCTGTTGATATCCTTATTTTGCAGTTTTTAGGATACAGTTTGGTCAGATTTTCCCCTGAAATGTGTATGGGGGGGAAAGCTTGAAAATATCCATATATTTGCTTGTTTATTTTAATGCAAATCAAGATTCTCATGTATGTACTAGACCTCAGAAGTTAGGGTTTGGGGGGTAGGGGAGAGGATAAAAGAGCCACACATAAGAAAAAACAACAAACAAACAAAAGCATGCATTAAGCTGCATTGCATTTTTTTAAACACTGTGTATTTCTGAACTAAGACTTCTGCCACAGTTATGAAGCATGCTTAGTATATATTTGAGAAGTTTGGTATATATCTGTATATTTGTATAAAATTTATCTTACAGCATTCAGAACTCTAGCATGTTTTAACATGAGATAAAGGACTTAATACTATAGTTTGAATCATTAGAAGTAATCTTTCTTATTTTCCAGTTTTATTAATGTTTCTAATTTTATTTAAAAACTAAAAAAAATGTTTTAACATCTGTGCAATAATTCTCTTATAAAAAGACATTCATAGCAAAGAGAATCTAAGAATCACAAATGTTTCCTTCTCCCTTCTGATTACTCAAATTGGGAAATGTTATTTATCTTTTGTCCTTTAGAATCAACTCTCAACTGTGTTAGCTTTTTCTGTTCAGTTGCATCAATTTTATCCCTCCTCCATCAATCACATCTAATTGGACAGACACTTCTAGTTCTTGACTTCTTGACAGTGTAGGCTGAATTTATGCTACAGATCACTTTTCTTCATTCTTTCTTAATTTGAAAGGTCATGCAACTTTCCTACTTGTGTCACATTGTATTGAGTATATGTAGCAAGGTTTTGGTAGTGGGTAAGGGGCTGCCCTGTGCCGGACACAGCTGGTTCCAGATGGCTCGGCAGCAGACCCAATGCAGGCCAAAGCTGAGCCAATCAACAAAGTTGGTGGTGCCTCTGTGAAAACATACTTAAGACAGGGCAAAAAACACCAGAGACACAGAGGAGGAGGGGAAAAAAAAGAGTGAGAAACAGCAGTACGAACACTAAGGTCAGAGAAGAAGGAGGGGGAGGAGGTGCTCCATGGTGCCGGAACCAGTATTCACATAACAGCTTGTGGAACAGACCACGCTGGAGCAGTTGGATATTTCGTGAAGGAACTGCAGCCCATGGAGAACCCATGCCGGAGCAGAGGAGAAGTGTGAGAAGGAAGGAGTGGCAGAGAGATACTGTTATGTACTGACCATAACACCCTCCCACCCGCCTCCTTGAGCTCATTGCCTCACTGAAGGCATTGCATGTAACCTGTGGCAATAACAAGGGGGGAGAAGAGGAGTCTGGAATGAAGGCATGAAGCTGAGCCTGGGAAAGGAGGGAGGGTGTTTTAATATTTGTCTTTTTCTTTCCTGCTACCCGAATTAGTAATTACATTTTTATTTTAATTGGCGATAAATTAACTTAATTTTACCCAAGTTGAGTCTGTTTTGCCCACAACGGTAATTGGTAAGCAATGTCCTGTCATTATCTTGACCCACGAGCTTTCTTGCTCCTGTTCTTCCTATTTTCTCCACCTGACCCACTGGGGCGGGGGGGTGTGAGTGGCTGAGTAGGAGTTTCACTGTTAGCCAAGGTTAATCCACCACAGACCTGAATATATCCAAAGACCTGCTAGAGGTATGCTTGTGTTTGGTGTTTGACATGGGCCTGAATTCAGGGTCTGAGATGTCAGGCATGAATTTCAGTTGAGTGGCAACAATCATTGAGCTAATTCAAAGGTGGTGCTGCTAGTTGCTGTGTCCCAGTTGTGGTCAACATGAGCTATGGGAGTGCTACTTCTCTGTTCCAATAGGAAATAAAAAAAATAGTAAACGTAAACTACAGATGACTGTTGCTAACAGTCCCATCTCCCAGCTGAGACAGTAGCTTGGACACAACAGACACAGATCAAGAGATTTAAAGCACCTTTGTACTGGAATAGAAGAAATGCACAGGTAGGGACTTGCCTCACCTATATAGGTAATAGCCCTGCCTTTCAACTGGAGCTGCTGTATGGCTCAGACTTCCAAATGGAAGGCTGGTTTGCCTTTGACATACTGCTGCTAGGTGGTTTACGGGAAGGAAATGCCAGGATGTTTAAATAATTGAATTCACAGAATCACAAAATCACAGAATGGTTGAGGTTGGAAGGGACCTCTGGAGGTCATCTTGTCCAACCCCCCCTGCTCAAGCAGGACCACCTAGAGCCAGTTGACCAGAACTGTGTCCAGATGGCTTTTAAATATCCAAGGAGGGAGACTCCACCACCTCCCTGGGAAACTTGCTCCAGTGCTCAGTCACCCTCACAGTGAAAAAGTTTTTCCGTATGTTCAGAGGGAACCTCCTGTGTTTCAGCTTGTGCCCATTGCCTCTTGCACTTTCACTGGGCACCACTGAAAAGAGCATGGCTCCATCTTCTTTGCACCTTCCCTTCAGGTATTCATATACATTCATGAGATTCCCCCTGAGCCTTCTCTTCTCCAGGCTAAACAGTCCCAGCTCCCTCAGCCTTTCCTCATAGGAGAGATGCTCCAGTCCCTTAATCATCTTGGTGGCCCTTTGCTGGACTCTCCAGTATGTCCATGTCTCTCTTGTACCGGGGAGCCCAGAACTGGACACAGTACACCAGACGTGGCCTCACCAGTGCTGAGTAGAGGGGAAGGATCATGTCTCTCCACCTGTTGGCAATGCTTTGCCTAATGCAGCCAAGGATACCATTGGCCTTTGCAGCAAGGGCACACTGCTGGCTCATGATCAACTTGCTGTTCGCGAGGACCCACAGGTCCTTTTCTGGAAGCAGCACAACCTTCTGGAGTATCAGCCACTCCTCCCAGTTTTGGTGCTGTCTGCAAAGTTGCTGAGGGTACACTCTGCTCCATCATCCAGATCATTAATGAAGATGTTAAACAGGACTGGACCCAGTATTGACCCCTGGGGTACACTGTGAGTCACTAGACTTTTTGCCACTGATCACCACCCTCTGGGCCCAGCCATTGTGGTGGGTTGACCTTGGCTGGCTGCCAAGTGCCCACCAAGCTGCTCAGCAGGACAGGGGGAGAAAAATACAACGAAATGCTCGTGGGTCAAGATAAGGACAGGGAGATCACTCAGCAATTACCATCACAGGCAAAACAGACTCAACTTGGGGAAATTAATCTAATTTCCATGAGGTCCTTTCCATGGGGTGCAGTCCTTCAGGAACAGACTGCTCCAGCGTGGGTCCTCCACAAGGTCACAGGTCCTGCCAGAAAACCTACTCCTGTGTCGGTTCCTCTCCATGGGTCGCAGTTCCTGCCAGGAACCTGCTCCAGCGTGGGCTCTCCACCGGCTGCAGCTTCCTTCAGGGCACATCCACCTGCTCTGGTGTGGGGTCCTCCACGGGCTGCAGGTGGATATCTGCTCCATCATGGATCTCCATGGGCTTCCTGGGTACAACCTGCTTCACCATGGTCTTCACCACGGGCTGCAGGGGAATCTCTGCTCCGGCGCCTGGAGCACCTCCTCCCCCTCCTTCTTCTCTGACCTTAGTGTCTTCAGAGTTGTTTCTCTCACATCTTCTCACTCCTCTCTCCCAGCTGCTGTTGCGCAGCAGTTTTTTATCCTTTCTTAAATATGTTATCACAGAGGTGATACGAATGTCTCTGATTGTCTCAGCTTTGGCCAGCAACGGGTCCATCTTGGAGCCAGCTGGAACTGACTCTGTCCGATATGGGGGCAGCTTCTGGTGTCTTCTCTCAGAAGCCACCCCTGCAGCCCCCCTGCTACCAAAACCTTGCCATGTAAACCCAATACAGCCATTCAGCCAGTTCTCAATCCATCTCACTGTCTGCTCATCCAGCCCATATTTCATCAGCTTCTCCCCTCATCTACCAGGCCAGTCATTTCATTGTAGAAGTTTATCAAGTTGGTCAAGCATGACTTCCCTTTGATGAATCCGTGCTGACTACTCCCAATCACCTTCTTGCCCTTCATGTGTTTGGAAATGGTTCCCAGGATTAGCTGCTCCATCACCTTCTCAGGACCAAGGTGAGGCTGACCGGCCTGTAGTTCCCTGAAATTATCTATCAGTTCTGGGTCAAACACAGGTGTGACATTTAATAGTAAATGGATCTCACAAAAAAAGATGATTAAGAATAAAATAAGGTAATATCAAAACCAAATATTGTGGTGAATAAAAGTGAAAGAAAAAACCCTAATACATTATTAGAGCTTAGTTTGGTTTCTGTTTCTAAAGCCCTTAGAGTTTGTTTTTCAGCAAACCAGAACAGTATAAGCCTTTCTTTTTAATGAAAACAGAGACTACCAATAAATTATGTAAGTGCATGAATTGGATTTTTGAGGTAATACTAAGTATTGAGACTCTCAGTAAATATTTGAATAGTCAGCACAGCAACTACAAGGAAGCAACAAAATTTGCAGAAAAACTTAGACAGTTTTTTTCTTTGTCTTGTGACTTAGTCAATCCATTTTGACTTCTTTCTTTTTTAATAGTTTCTACTTTTTTCTTACTGATTTGCTTACTTTTGTGTCCATTTAATACCAAACAGGAAGTTTGGCATGTACTCCTATTCCTCCTATTTCTGCTTTATCTTATTGACGACTATTGAATGTTTGCTGTTTTCAAATTTTAGTCAAAATTTCTTAAACTTTTCTGAGGAGTGAGTGGGAAGTTTCAGTGTAATTACAGTGTGTAGGATTAGACTATGGGAATCAATGAAGTTCTACTGTAAATTATCTTAATAATGAGAAAAGCACATCATTTTGCGTTGGTTTTTGAATTAACTAATTTCATGTTCATATTTCAGTGGTCTAGTTCTGTTGGATTTCCATAACTTTTCAAAACTTTAGAATGTTTGTTGTTAGCTAAAGACTCTCCAAACTTTTATTGTGCTTACATTTAGCTATATAAAATTAAAGTTCTATTCTTCTTGAGTAAAGCTAAGCATCTTTTGAAAGCTGTTATATTTATAAAAGGTTGGTTATTTTTTTTTCAGTGCCTCTTCTCTTAGCAGTTAATTAAAAAAAATAAAAATAATTGGAAAAATCAGAGTTGAAATAGGAAAAAGGGTCAGATAATTTTAGAAAAGCTAAATTCTTCCATTAATTAGTTGTGTAAATTGGTTGTAGTAACATTTTCCCCTGTCTGTAATTAAAAACACAAAGAGTAACCTGGGTATAAACAGAGGATTTTGCCAGGAATTCTGGAAGCCTCTCATTGCCTGAACTGCACCCTCTACTGTCCATAAAAGACAGGAAATCTAAAATTGTTAACAACTCTGCTCAAGTTTCATTTGAAACACCTGAAAAAGAATCTTTTCTTTTTTTCATTCCTTGGTTGCATTTTGCAAGTTATTTTCTAATGCTGTTGAAATTGTTTGACTCTTATAATGTCACCTGTAACAATGCCAGAATTAAGACTTTTCCCCAACTTTTTTTACATAAAGCACATTGGAGCAAGTGGTAGGATAATCCTGACTCCTAGCACCAGCGGATTAAGCTGGCTTTTTTTTTTTTTTTAAAAAAGTTCTTCCTAAACCCTAGAAACTCAAAGGACTGTTACTTTTATGCATTCAAGGCACTTTGGATTCCAATCCAAGAGCTGAAAAGTTTGTGAAATAATACATTTTGTAGAAACTAGTGGAATTGTGTGAACATACTGATTTTGATTTGCAAATATTTACATAAATTGATCTTCTGCCAGGTATTTTTAATGATAAAGTATAATGAGAATAAAGTTAAAAATTCTTACAAAATGAGGTTTTTGGATTGCAAATAGATCTATCAAGTGATAAGAAGTTTATCCATAAGAGTTCAATGCTACCGTGATACTAGAGATTAAACTTTACTCTTCTTAAAGTTGATTACAGTTGTGCTGTTGATTTCAGCAGGCCTGGGATTTTATCCTGGGCCTTTACAATAACCAAATTTCATATAAAAGTCCTAGAGATTAAGATGATGACAGAAATTTTTGTTTCCAAGTATTAACATTGCTAAAGTTATCATACTTTATGTTAATCGGGCCAAGAGACCTTCTCTGGAAAAGTATACTTCTTGTATATCCCATGTCCTATGTTATTGTATGGTTAAATATATGTCTGGAATGACCAGAATCTTGGATGCTTGCTTCTTATGGGAGCTTTCTCATAAACTAAAATCTAAGTAGTTACATATGGCATTCCGATTATCTGTTTAATAAGATAAAAATGAGAACATGCTCACAGCTGACTCAACTGCTTCTTAAGAGGAGCGTTTTCAGAGTGGAATTTGTTGACATTTCTAAAGTTAATACAAAGCTGTACAATCTGCACAGTGCAATTTCATACTTGAGTGACAGTTCACATGCATTGCATTCTGCACCAAGGTTTATCTAGTTTTCTTCTGGCTACAAGGCTATTTCAGAAGGACAAAGCTTCCGAGTTCTTATCACTAAGAGCTGGGGCAGAATTAATTTTCAGTTTTGTTGGAGATGGCAGGCGGAATCTTCAGCCTGTCAGTGTGATGGTCTTAACATCTGACCATCCAAACCAGGATTCCTATTTGTATCTTTGTCCTTTTTATCCTTTATAAAAGCTTTTGTGACTTGACTGATGAAGAGTTTAGAATAGAATAGAATAGAATAGAATAGAATAGAATAGAATAGAATAGAATAGTTCAGTTGGAAGGGACCTACAACGATCATCTAGTCCAACTGCCTGACCTCTTCAGGGCTGACCAAAAGTTAAAGCATATTATTAAGGGCATTGTCCAAATGCCTCTTAAACACTGACAGGCATGGGGCATCGACCACCTCCCTAGGAAGCCTGTTCCAGTGTTTTTGACTACCCTCTCGGTAAAGAAATATTTCCTAATATCAAGTCTGAACCTCTCCTGGTTCAGCTACTTAGTTTAAGTCTAAGTAGCTTTCTCAGACCTTCTGAGCTCATGAGAAGTTTGTTACATTTTAAAATTATTTAAATTCCTTTGTCTCCAAACAAATGCATGGCCCTTCTTAAGGTGATTAAACCTTATTTTTGAGCTACTTGGTTCCTGGGAAGGCAAGTCCTTTGGAGAAGGAAAGATTGTGTTTCTGTTTAGTGTAAATGAGCTTTAGGTCTTAGTGGTATAGTTTTTAAACTAAATTCCACAAGAAATTGGTAGTTGTGCTGTGATATCAGCTTTATGAATTTTATAATGCATTACCAATGTTCTACCTTTCCTTACTACAATTATTCTGATGTTACTTTTTTCTTGTGTGTGAACTAGCAAAACTGTATATTGAGACTGAGAAATCAGGCAGAACAGAGTGTGATATTGCACTTACAAAAAAGTGAACATAAAGAATAATTTTGTATTTGATAATTTTGTAGGTACAAGCCTGTGCAGAAAGTGGATGGAGTTGCAGATGGTTTCACAGGAAGTGGTCAACAGACAGGCACATCTGCTGAACAAACTATAATTGCCCAAAGTCAACATCATCAACAGTTTTTAGGTATGAAAAGATGTGTTATACTGTTGTATAAATAAAATAAACCCCATTATCGCCATGAACATCAAGTCATACAAATACAATAATTATTTTAGTTATGTTGCCCTGTTTAAAAATCTCACTGATAACAGAACAAAAAGATACTCATAGAAGCTATATGTTCTATATTGTAAGACTTCTGCAATATTTAATATGTATTATGCAGATATAAAAGAAAAAATGTGCAAAATCTACTTGCATGGTAGATTTAAAATATATTGCAATGCAATTGCGATGAAGCATTTTATACAAAAATGCATACTGAAAATCTTTCCCTAAAAGCTCATTAATTTCCACTGGCTTCCTAATCTTTTGAATATGCACATAAATTGAGATTATATTTTTGCACTGCAGTTGTGTTGACCATTGACAAGAAGGTGTATTGAGTTTGTGCTGCAACATTATAAATGGAAAGAGCCAAATAGTTAAAACCAGAAACCCAAGGTTTGTGTTTAAAAATGTGCATTTTGTGCATTCATTGATGTAGCTAAGTGTATTGGGTTTGCGTGGCAAGGTTTTGGTAGCAGGGGGGCTACAGGGGTGGCTTCTGTGAGAAGCTGCTAGAAGCTTCCCCTATGTCCAATAAAGGTAATGCCAGCGGGTTCCAAGACGGACCCGCCGCTGGCCAAGGCCGAGCCAATCGGCAACAGTGGTAGCACCTCTGTGATAACATATTTAAGAAAGGGAAAAGAAGTTACAGGGGAGTAGCAGTTGCAGCCAGAGAGAGCGGAGTGAGAAGATGTGAGAGAAGCAACTCTGCAGACACCAAGGTCAGTGAAGAAGGAGGGGGAGGAGGTGCTCCAGGCGCCGGAGCAGAGAGATTCCCCTGCAGCCCCTGGTGAAGACCATGGTGAGGCAGGCTGTCCCCCTGCAGCCCATGGAGGTCCACGGTGGAGCAGATATCCACCTGCAGCCCATGGAGGACCCCACGCCGGAGCAGGTGGATGCCTGAAGGATGCTGTGACCCCGTGGAGACCCCATGCTGGAGCAGGCTCCTGGCAGGACCAGCGGACCCGTGGCCCCATGGAGAGAGGAGCCCACACTGAAGCAGGTTTGCTGGCAGGACTTGTGACCCCGTGGGGGACCCACGCTGGAGCCGTCTGTTCCTGAAGGACTGCACCCCGTGGATGGGACCCATGCTGGAGCAGTTCATGAAGAACTGTAGCCCATGGGAAGGACTCACGTTGGAGAAGTTCGTGAAGGACTGTCTCCTGTGGGAGGGACCCCATGCTGGAGCAGGGGAAGGGTGCGAGGAGTCCTCCTCCCCCTGAGGAGGAAGGAGCGGCAGAACCAACGTGTGATGAACTGACCCAAACCCCCATTCCCCGTTCTCCTTGTGCCGCTCGGGGGGGAGGAGGTAGAGAAAATAAGGAGTAAAGTTAAGCCTGGGAAGAAGGGAGGGGTGGGGGGAAGGTGTTTTAAGATTTGGTTTTATTTCTCATTATCCTGCTCTAATTTGACTAACAATAAATTAAACTAATTTTTCCCCAAGTCGAGCCTGTTTTGCCCGTGAAGGTAATTGGTGAAGTGATCTCCCTGTTCTTATCTCGACCCACGAGCCTTTCGTTTTATTTTTCTCCCCTGTCCAGTTGAGGAGGGGGAGTGATAGAGCGGCTTTGGTGGGCACCTGGCATCCAGCCAGGGTCAACCCACCACACTAAGCATATCGATTTCTCAGTTGTGGAAGCAAATGGTAATTTAGTAATTTGCTAATGTAAAAAAGCTTATTAAATGTGTTATTGCAATAATTGTACACTTAGTTTTGAGTTCATATATTGGGATTTTGAAGCACCACATCCTTTGGCCTAACCTTGCTGTTACTGAAATCATTGGGAACCTTAGGCTATAGTTTGCATGTTTTTGAATTTTCCCTTCCACTGTCCTCCCGGTTGACAGTGCATTTTTCCCCCCATACCAGTGTATCTCTTGGAAACATTTATGAGAAATAGTAAAAGCACATGTTAGCTACAGTTCAAAGTCTTGTAAATTTCAAATAAATATATGCTGCTGAGTCTACTAAACCCTAACATGCATGACAATGCAAAAACTATTCAGTTGATCAAAACAAAAACTATTAAATTATATTCATGTCTTATGTACTGACATGAATATTCTGCTTCATCCTGTCATATTCTGAAAATGTGTCTTAGCTTTTTTTATATACAGGTACAATATGTATGTGAAATAATTTTTATCTGCTGTCTGTCAAGAATAATTTAACATCTCCTTTTGCTGAAAAAAAAAGCTAGCTGGTTTGTTCACAATTTTATTGCAACTTTAAAATATATTAAATATGAAAGACATTACTCTTTGGGCATTTTGACCTTCTAGACTTTATTTCTTTACATCATCCTTAAATGTTTTCTAATCGAACTGTAGTTGGCACTATTCACAATAGCTTTCTTCTGTTATGTTGTCATGGAAACAGATGCATCTCGAGTACTTCCAGAGTTTGGAGAAGTTGAAATATCTTCTCTGCCAGATGGTACTACCCTTGAGGACATAAAATCACTGCAAAGTCTTTATCGAGAGCACTGTGAGGTAAGAGAAAAGAGGCATTTCACATTCTTTGAAAATTCATGTCTTCTAGTGAGAATCAGTACAACAGGATGACTGACGCAAAACACATTACAGCCAGCCTACTTGTATCTGATGTGCTCCTGAAATATTTTGCTTATTCCATCGGAAAGGACATTTGCAAAAAGACTTCTCTGGAATTTTTCTCTTTACAGGAAAAGAAAATAACATGTAATAGAATACCAATACTGGAATGTAATCATGTGTAGGTTTTGAGAATTTTAGATAAATTGAACTTTAGATAATATATATACAGAGTTTTGCTTTTGTTTATAGGAGTTGAAATCAGATTAAATTATTATTTCTAATGTTTATGTTAAAAACAAATTCACTTTTTTCTTCAAGTTTTAAAGAAGCAGGTTTAACAACTCAAGGCCACATTTCATATTGAATAACGTGTTTTAAAATTATTGTTGAAGGTGCTTTAAAACGTGTAATGAAGTAACAAAATTCATGAAATAGCAAGTTTCCTTTGTGTTTGTAATAGTGTTAAAAGTTCTGTTTAGGTGAATTCACATGATATATGTGCTTAGGCTCTTTTCTGGAGGCTTCCTTGTATTTGCACTTGGCCTGATCTGAGTCTCTGTCCATGCTAGTATGGACAGTTGGAAAATTTGTTGCTAAAAAGTTATTTAAAAGGTTATTATATGTTTATTTATAAACATACATTTTACTATTTTTTCTGCAAAATGACTGGGGGGAGCTATACCCCTGGGAGGAGTTGGGGCGGGGGGGGGATGAGGTAGAAGACTATCTGCATTTGTTTTATATTTTTTTAGGCAATAGTGGATGTTGTTGTGAATCTTCAGTTTAGCCTGATAGAAAAATTGTGGCAAACTTTCTGGCGCTATTCTCCCTCTGCTCCAGCTGACGACACAGCTATTATTGAACTGAGGTCAGTAAATGTCTCTTTTTGCTTACTGTTCACCATCAACAGCAGGATTCAAATCAAAGAAAGTCTTAGTTTTACATATAGGCTAAGAACCTTTTCTGATATCAGTAGTTTTTCAGGTTAAATTTGTGTTGTCTGCTTTTTGACATATAGGCTGTTGGTATATGTCAAACTGCAGCCTTGAAATGATTGCATACATCTTCTATTTTTTCCTTTGTTTGGATGACTAAAGTCAAAGTATCTTTTCACAATATACTGTCCAGTTTGTTTAAATTGCAAGGACCATTTTTATCATACCTCTGCATAATTTATGGGCTGGAGCAGAACTTTGGAGGCCATTTTTCCCCAGTTTCATATGAAGAAGTTAAAGAGTTTCAATTGGATGTAACAGAGACATTTATAAAGTTTTTATTAAATAATCAATTTCAAAGTCCATTGTACTTTTCTTATCTGTATGTAAATGCATTTTCATTTGTTATATTTATTCACACCAGCAATCTGAGTGAAATAGAAAGTCGACTTCCAAAAGGAAAATTGATTACTCTGTGCAAAAATGAGTCTATTCTGAAATGGATGGGTAATTGTGACCATGTGATGTACCAGGCTTTGGTGGAGATTCTCATTCCTGATGTCCTTAGACCTATTCCTAGTAAGTTAAACACAGATAACATCTTGTAAGACTGTGTTTTATTTTGTTTTGGTTTATGTGGTGATATTTTTGTGCCTTGTGAAACTTTGGGGAATGATTTGGAAGGATGTAAACGTAGTGTGTATCAACTTTCCTTAATTCTGTTGAGTAGCAAGGTGTACTGGAGTTGATGTAAGCATTGTATTTAAAGAAAAGGAGAGTGGATATTTCACTACATTTAGGAAAGTCTCTAGAAGTTTTAAGAATATATTTCCCTATGGAATATGCTTTTGTCACTGCAAATTCTAAGTTTTTATAAATTTTAAGATAAAAATGCGTTCCTTTACATACTGGCTCTAGTCTACCTGACAGCTGTGAATGCACTATGGCCCTGAGCCTGAGTCCATTAATGTCAGACAGTCTTTCTGCTGACTTCAGTAGGCTTTAGTTTCAGTTTTATATATAAAAGTTCTAGTTGTTAAAAAAGCAAAATGTATATGCTTTGTCATTTCATTTTTGGATAATTAAACATTTATGTATTATCAGTGGCTGCTAAAACCTTATCAGTTTTGATACCTATTAAACCAACATAACACTGTCAAACATTTTAAGTCTTGTTTATTATTCCAGTCTACTATACTTTCTGTTCTATTTCCAGTATGAAGGACTCACCAATCGATTCTAGTATCAGGAATAGAGCTTTCTTTTCAAACTTGATTTTATAGTATCCATCATTGCTCAAGCATGGTATCTTTTTATGGCTGCTTCTGGTAGTAAATGATTTTAAATTGGTTTCCAGGAAGGATAAATTCCTTCCTAAAACATTTATTGCATGTTTTGTATGTTTTGTTAAATATTAAAAAGAAATTATAATTGCATATATATAAAAATATAATATATAATATTAAAGAAAATTATAAAAGAAATATTAGGAACCAACAGGGAAACACCTGTGAAATGCCTCAAAGGAATTAGACTGTGTTCCTCTAAAAAGGTGACAAAGTTGATAGGCCCACTAAAGTGCCTCTACAGCAATGCACGCAGCATGGGTAACAAACAGGAAAAGATGGAAGCCACTGTGCACCTGGAAAGCTATGATTTAATCGCTATCACTGAAACTTGGTGGGAAGAATTGCATGACTGGAGTGCTGCAATTGATGGCTATAAACTGTTCAGAAGGGATAGACAAGGAAGGAGGGGCGGGGGGGTTGCCCTCTATGTAAAAGAATGGATTGACTGCACAGAGTTGACTTTGAAAAACAGCGATGAACAGGTTGAGAGCTTAAGGGTAAAAATAAGGGAAAAGCCAACAAAGGAAACCTCGTGGCTGGTGTTTACTACAGGCCACCTGATCAAGTGGAGGATGTCGAAGCATTCTTACTTCAACTATGGGAAGCATCACACTCTGATCCTCCTGGGGGACTTCAATCACCCTGACACTTGCAATCTCTCTTCCCACATCTCTCAAGACCCCGAACCTCAAGGCAGGAACTGGGGGAATGAAGTTCCTCCCATCATAGGAGAAGATCAGGTTAGAGACCACCTGTCGTGGTTTAACCCCAGCCAGCAACTAAGCACCACGCAGCCACTTCCCCCTCCCCTCTCCCAGTGGGGTGGGGAGGAGGAGAAAAAAAAGTAAAACCCATGGGTTGAGATAAGAACAGTTTAATAACTAAAGTAAAATAAAATACACTACTAACTAAGAATAATAATAAGAATAATATTATAATAATTGTAATGAAAAGGAGTATAACAAAAAAAAGGAATAACACCCAAGAAAAAACAGTGATGCACAATGCAATTGCTCACCACCCGCTGACTGATGCCCGAGCAGTGATCCACCCCTCCCGGCCAACTCCCCCCCCGTTTATATACTGGGCATGACGTTCCATGGTATGGAATACCCCTTTGGCTAGTTCGGGTCAGCTGTCCTGGCTATGGTCCCTCCCAGCTTCTTGCACACCTGCTTGCTGGCAGAGCATGGGAAACTGAAAAGTCCTTGGCTTAAGATAAGCGCTACTTAGCAACAACTAAAACATCAGGGTGTTATCAACATCATTCTCACACTAAATCCAAAACACAGCACTGTATAGTGCTACTAAGAAGAGAGTTAACTCTGTCCCAGCCGAAACCAGGACAATATCCACCCCTTATTCTATACCATTTACATCATGCCCAGATCCCACACTTTCTGATACATTTCCAATTAATCACCATCACTTTTCCTGTCTTTTAATATATACATACAGATATCATTCCCACAGTCTATGGGCCATCTCTACCAAATGTCTGTTGAGTTCATTCAGTCCATGACTTTGGGCTCCATCTGTCATAACAGTCTGTCTGGGCAGGAGGGATGGTGCAAAGTCCGCTCAGTCGGCAGAACAGGATTGGGCTTCTGTGTGGTGCGGCGGGCAGGTGACATTGGCCACAGCAGGGGGATGGTGTGTAGTGTTGGATTGTTGCATGCTGCAGTCAGTCCTGGTTCCATCACTACTGCGCTTCACTCAGTTTTGTCAAAGTTCATTCTTCATTAATCTAAGTCATTCTTACTGTAATACCATTAATATAGCATATAACAATTATAATGATGATGACATACAGTGGCAGGATTATATAGCAATTAATATCATACAATTTAATCTATTGGCTGTTCTCACCTAAAATCAAAACCCCTTGAGGCACACATCAGACTTCCCCATCCTTCCGCATCACCCACCAAGGGCACCCAGGCCCTTGAGCAAAAGCAATCCCACGAATGGGTTTGCCTTTGCCTGAGGCAGGAGTAACCCAGACTGTTTTTCCTAGCATATTTTTTATGTGCACTACAGGGACTTTATCCCCTTCTACAGTATGTAAAAGTTCTGATTGGGCAGGGCCAGCTTGATTGAGAGATCCTCTAGTGTTGACTAACCAGGTGGCCTTTGCTAAATGTGTATCCCAATGTTTGAAGGTCCCACCACCCATTGCTCTCAATGTAGTCTTTAACAGTCCATTGTATCGCTCAATATTCCCAGAGGCTGGTGCATGATAGGGGATGTGATACACCCACTCAATGCTGTGCTCTTTGGCCCAGGTGTCTATGAGGTTGTTTCGGAAATGAGTCCCATTGTCTGACTCAATCCTTTCTGGGGTTCCATGTCGCCATAAGACTTGCTTTTCAAGGCCCAGGAGAGTGTTCCGGGTGGTGGCATGGGGCACGGGATATGTTTCCAGCCATCCGGTGGTTGCTTCCACCATTGTAAGCACATGGCACTTGCCTTGACGGGTCTGTGGGAGTGTGATATAGTCAATCTGCCAGGCCTCCCCATATTTATATTTCAGCCATCGTCCTCCAAACCAAAGAGGCTTTAACCGCTTGGCTTGCTTAATTGCAGCGCATGTTTCACATTCATGGATGACCTGTGCGATAGTGTCCATGGTCAGGTCCACCCCTCGATCACGAGCCCATCTATATGTTGCATCTCTTCCCTGGTGGCCTGAGGTGTCATGGGCCCACCGAGCCAGAAATAATTCACCCTTATGCTGCCAATCCAGATCCACCTGAGCCACTTAAATCCTAGCAGCCTTGTCTACCTGTTGATTGTTTTGATGTTCTTCAGTGGCCCGACTCTTGGGTACGTGGGCATCTACATGACGTACTTTCACAACCAGGTTCTCTAGCTGGGCAGCAATATCTTGCCACAATGGGGCAGCCCAGATGGATTTACCTCTGCGTTGCCAGTTACTCTGCTTCCATTGCTGCAACCACCCCCACAGGGCATTTGCCACCATCCATGAGTCAGTACAGAGATAAAGTATTGGCCATTTTTCTCGTTCAGCAATGTCTAAAGCCAGCTGGATGGCTTTCACCTCTGCAAACTGACTCGATTCACCTTTTCCTTCTGCAGTTTCTGCACCTTGTCACATAGGACTCCATACAGCCGCCTTCCACCTCCGATGCTTTCCTACAATGCGACAGGACCCATCAGTGAACAGGGCATATTGCCTCTCCTTTTCTGGCAGTTTATTATACAGTGGGGCCTCTTCAGCACGCGTTACCTCCTCCTCTGGCGATATTCCAGAATCTTTGCCTTCTGGCCAGTCTGTGATCACTTCCAGAATTCCTGGGCGACTCGGCCTTCCTGTTTGAGCCCATTGTGTGATCAGTGCAACCCACTTACTCCATGTAGCATCAGTTGCATGATGTGTAGAAGGGACCTTCCCTTTGAACATCCAGCCCAGCACTGGCAGTCGGGGTGCTAAGAGGAGCTGTGTTTCAGTACCAACCACTTCTGAAGCAGCTCAAACTCCTTCATATGCTGCTAATATCTCCTTTTCAGTTGGAGTATAGTGGGCCTCAGATCCTCGATATCCCCGACTCCAAAACCCTAGAGGTCAACCTCGGGTCTCCCCTGGTGCTTTCTGCCAGAGACTCCAGGTAGGGCCATTCTCCCCGGCTGCGGTGTAGAGCACATTTTTAACATCTGGTCCTGCCCGGACTGGCCCAAGGGCTCCTGCATGAACTATCTCCTGTTTAATCTGTTCAAAGGCTTGTTGTTGCTCAGGGTCTCATTTAAAATCATTCCTCTTCCAGGTCACTTGATAGAGAGGGCTTACAATCAGACTGTAATTTGGAATATGCATTCTCCAAAAACCCACAACACCTAAGAAAGCTTGCGTTTCCTGTTTACTAGTTGGTGGAGACATAGCTGCTATTTTGTTGATCACATCCATTGGGATGTGACGACGTCCATCTTGCCATTTTATTCCTAAAAACTGAATCTCCTGTGTGGGTCCCTTCACCTTACTCTGTTTTATGGCAAAACTAGCCTTCAGAAGGATTTGGATTATTTTCTCCCCTTTCTCAAAAACTTCTTCTGTTGTGTTGCCCCATATGATGATGTCATCAATGTACTGCAGGTGTGCTGGAGCTCCACCCTGTTCCAGTGCAGTCTGGATTAGTCCATGGCAAATGGTGGGGCTGTGTTTCCACCCCTGGGGCAGTCGATTCCAGGTGTACTGGACCCCCCTCCAAGTGAAAGCAAACTGTGGCCGGCACTCTGCTGCCAAAGGGATTGAGAAAAATGCATTGGCAATATCACTTGTGGCGTACCACTTGGCTGCCTTTGACTCCAGTTCATATTGAAGTTCTAGCATGTCTGGCACAGCAGCACTCAGCGGTGGTGTGGCTTCATTCAGGCCACGATAGTCTACTGTTAGTCTCCATTCTCCATTAGACTTTCGCACTGGCCAAATGGGGCTGTTAAAGGGTGAGCGAGTCCTGCTGATCACTCCTTGGCTCTCCAGTCGATGAATCAGCGTATGGATGGGAACCAGGGAGTCTCGGTTGGTGTGATATTGCCACCGGTGCACCCTTGTGGTAGCGATTGGCACCTGTTGCTCTTCGACCCTCAGCAACCCCACAACCGAAGGGTCCTCCGAGAGACCAGGCAAGGTGGACAACTGTTCAATTCCCTCTGTCTCCAAGGCAGCTATACCAAAGGCCCACCGATACCCCTTTGGGTCCTTGAAATACCCTCTCCTGAGATAATCTATGCCAAGAATGCATGGGGCCTCTGGGCCAGTCACAATGGGGTGTTTTTGCCACTCATTCCCAGTTAGGCTTATTTCAGCCTCCAATACAGTTAGCTGTTGGGATCCCCCTGTCACTCCAGAAATACAAATGGGTTCTACCCCTTTATAGCTTGATGGCATTAGAGTACACTGTGCACCGGTGTCTACTAGAGCTTTATACTCATGTGGGTCTGATGTGCCAGGCCATCGGATCCACACAGTCCAGTAAACCCGGTTGTCCCTCTCCTCCGCCTGGCTGGAGGCAGGGCCCCTCTAGTCCTGGTCATAGGATTCTCCACTCACTCTTTGTAAAAATGGATTAGAATTCCTTTTCATAGGATCAGGAGTAAGATCTGCCCTTCCACTCTGTCTGCCACACCACTCACACTGCTCACCGGAGGCTGGAGCAGCAATTTTCCTGGAAGAACCCTCATTGTTTTTCCTCGCAATTCACGTACCCGTGCATCTAGAACCGAGGTAGGTTTTCCATCCCACTTCCTCATATCCTCTCCGTGGTCAAGCAGGTAAAACCACAGGATACCCCGTGGTGTGTACCTTCTCTCTCCTCTCTCTTGCCCAGAGGAATACCTTCTCCTAATGGCTGAGATATTGGTCCATACAGGTGGGTGGCCAAACTTACTTATCCTCAAATCGCTGGAACTCTTGGGACAGTTTCTCGGCTATTATGTCTGGCAGTTTCTCCACAGCCGCGACGAGGGAGGAAGAGAGACTTTCTTCATATTGCCAAAGTCGGCAAGCCAATTCATCTACTGTTGGTCCCTCTTCATCTTTCCAGTCCATTACTGCCAATGCATTGGCATACGATGATGGTGCGCTTCGTACAAACTTCCACCACATGGGTCGTGCACATTGGACTTCATCTGGATCTGTGGGTAACTGCCCATCGTCTGGGTCATAATAAACCATCTCCCGCACGGCTAATTCCCTCAGGTACTGGATACCTCTCTCCATGGTGGTCCACTTGCATGGGTGACATACAACATCTTCCTTGAAGGGGTACCTTTCCCTCACGCCTGACAGAAGTCGCCTCCAGAGGCTGAGGGCTTGTGTCTTTTTTCCAATTGCCTTGTCAATGCCCCCTTCCCTAGAAAGGGATCCCAATTGCTTGGCTTCCTTACCCTCTAATTCCAAGCTACTGGCCCCATTATCCCAGCATCGGAGCAGCCAGGTGATAATGTGCTCGCCTGGACGATGGCTGAAGTCTTTTCACATATCTTGCAGCTCCCCCCTTGGGGATAGGGATCGGGTGATTATCTCCAGTTCTGCCTCTTCCTCCTGTTCTTGTGATGACCCTGGTTCACCTTCATCCTTCTCTAAGCGAGCTGACTTTTTTGTATATTTCTTCTTCTGTATAGGGGTGATTGATATTGGCACCGGTTGATTCTCTAGTTCAGCTGCATCATCCTTTGCCAAGGTTTGAGTAGCCACAGTGTCTGTCGCCGGAGTCTGAGTAGCTACAGTGCTTATCGCTGGGGTCTGAGTAGCCACAGTTGTGGGGATCGGAGTAGCCACAGTGCCTGTCGTCGTGGTGTGAGTAGCCGCAGTGCTTGTTGCGGGAATTAGAGTAGCTGCAGTACGTGTCATCAGAGTTTGAGTAGCCACAGTGCTTGTCGCTGGGGTTTGAGTAGCCATAGCACTTGTCACCGGGGTTTGAGTAGCCGCAGTCGTGGGAGCTGATCTCTGGGTGGTATTTTTCAATAGTTGTTTAACCCTAAACAAGATCTGAATCACATTCAGGAACAGGCTGATTCCTAGCAATAGGACCATGCTGAGTTCAGCATCCCAAGGATATTCAAAATTTACAAACTATTGTACAACTCCAATGCTATTGTAATTAACCTGGCAGAGAAAGGGAAGACATGGGAAGATGTCTCCCCAATAGGTTGGCTCCCCGAGGAGAAAAGGTAAAAGGTACAATTATTAATAGACTCCCATAGGTGGCTCCCGAAGTACAGAGGTGACAACAATGCCGAGTACAAACACCCGATTAGTTTCACGGCCTGCACTTCTATCATATCATAAGCCAGTGTTACAAAGTACAACAACATGATAACTCTGGGCCAGTTCCCACAGGTGATAAACAGCACAACAGGGAGCATATACTGCAAGTAGGGCATTACATAAAGCAACTTCAAGAACCACAACACCAACCCTGAGAGCAAAAGAATCCACATTGTAACCAGTAACTATCAAACCAATACAATGAATACTTATAACAAGTTTGTTTTAACACACTCTGATCAGATCTGTCGTTATCTGAACCCTTCCTGCCCCACGTTGGGCACCAAAAAGGCTGTCGTGGTTTAACCCCAGCCAGCAACTAAGCACCACGCAGCCACTTCCCCCTCCCCTCTCCCAGTGGGGTGGGGAGGAGGAGAAAAAAAAGTAAAACCCATGGGTTGAGATAAGAACAGTTTAATAACAAAAGTAAAAATAAAAATACACTACTAACTAAGAATAATAATAATAATATAATAATAATTATAATGAAAAGGAATATAACAAAAAAAAAGAATAACACCCAAGAAAAAAACAGTGATGCACAATGCAATTGCTCACCACCCGCTGACCGATGCCTGAGCAGCGATCCACCCCTCCTGGCCAACTCCATCTTGTTTATATACTGGGCATGACGTTCCATGGTATGGAATATCCCTTTGGCTAGTTCAGGTCAGCTGTCCTGGCTATGCCCCCTCCCAGCTTCTTGTACACCTGCTTGCTGGCAGAGCATGGGAAACTGAAAGATCCTTGACTTAGGATAAGCGCTACTTAGCAACAACTAAAACATCAGCATGTTATCAACATTATTCTCACATTAAATCCAAAACACAGCACTATACCAGCTACTAGGAAGAAAATTAACTCTATCCCTGCCGAAACAAGGACACCTGAGCATACACAAGTCCATGGGACCTGACGAGATGCATGCCAGGGTCCTGAGGGAATTGGCTGATGTAGTTGCCAAGTCACTCTCCATCATATTTGAAAAGTCATGGCAGTCAGGCAAAGTCCCCGGTGACTGGAAAAAGGGAAACATTGCACCCATTTTTCAAAAGGGTAAAAAGGAGGACCCTGGGAACTACCGACCAGTCGGCCTCACCTCCATGCCTGCTAAGATCATGGAGCAGATCCTCCTGGAAGATATGTCGAGGCATATGGATGACAGGGAGGTGATTAGAGACAGCCAACATGGCTTCACCAAGGACAAATCATGCCTGATTAATCTAGTGGCCTTCTACGATGGAGGGACTGCATCGGTGGACAAGGGAAGAGCTACAGATGTCGTCTATATCTGGACTTCTGTAAGGCCTTTGATACCATCCCCCATAACATTCTGGCCACTAAATTGGAGAGATATGGATTTGATGGATGGACTCTTAGATGGATAAGGAACTGGCTGGATGGCCACGTCCGAAGAGTTACAGTCAATGGCTCAGTGTCCAAGTGGAAACCAGTGAAGAGTGGTGTCCCTCAGGGGTCCGTATTGGGACCAGTACTGTTGAATATCCTCATCAACGACATAGACAGTGGGATTGAGTGCACCCTCAGCAAGTTTGCAGATGACACCAAGCTGAGTGATGCAGTTGATTTGCTAGAGGGAAGGGATGCCATCCAGAGGGACCTGGACAAGCTTGAGAAGTGGGCCCCTGCGAACCTCATGAAGTTCAACAAGGCCAAGTGCAAGGTCCCGCACCTGAGTCGGGGCAATCCCCAGTATCAATACAGACTGGGGATGAATGGATTGAGAGCAGCCCTGCAGAGAAGGACTTGGGGATACTGGTGGACGAAAAACTGGACATGAGTCGGCAATGTGCGCTTGCAGCCCAGAAAGCCAATCGCATCCTGGGCTGCATAAAAGGAAGCACAGCCAGCAGGTCAATTCTGCCCCTCTACTCCGCTCTCGTGAGACCCCACCGGGAGTACTGCTTCCAGCTCTGGGGCATCCAGTTCTGTTAGAGCAGGTCCAGAGGAGGGCCACAAGAATGATCAGAGGGCTGGAACACCTCTCCTACGAGGAAAGGCTGTGAGAGTTGGGGTTGTTCAGCCTGGAGAAGAGAAGGCTCCGGGGAGACCTTATTGCGGCCTTTCAATATATAAAGGGGGCAGAGAGAGACTTTTTACCAGGGTCTGTAGTGACAGGACAAGGGGCAACAGTTTTAAACTGAAAGAAGGTAGATTTAGATTTAGATTTAGGGCTCAGGAGCATATCTGAAATGCTTGTACACCAACGCACACAGTATGAGAAACAAACAGGATGAACTGGAAGCGCTGGTTAGTTGCCAGAACTATGATATCATTGATATTAGTGAGACTTGGTGGAATGAGTCCCACGATTGGAGTGCTGGGATGGAGGGCTACGGGCTGTTCAGGAGGGATAGGCAGGGCAGGCGAGGTGGAGGTGTCGCACTATATGTAAGGGAGAGGTTTGATTGTGCAGCCCTTACAGTTAGCAGTGATGTGGTGAGAGCCTCTGGGTGAGGATTAGGGGGATGAAAAACAAAGGAGATGTTGTAGTGGGTGTCTACTACCGATCGCCCAGCCAGGATGTAAGCACTGATGAGTTATTCTATAGGCAATTAGGAGAAATCTCTGGATCGGTAGCCCTTGCCCTTATGGGAGACTCCAACTTCCCAGGCATCAACTGGGAATACCATACTGCTGTGATGAGCAGGTCTGGGAAATTCTTGAAGTTTGTGGGAGATGATAACTTCTTGTCACAAGTACTCTGTGAGCCAACTAGGAAAGATGCCCTCCTAGACTTTGTTATTTGTGAATAGAGAAGGACTCGTGGGAGATGTGATGGTAGGTGGCTGTCTTGGCCACAGGGATCATGAAATGGTTGAGTTTAAAATTTTCAGTGTAATGAGAAAAAAGGTGAGCAGAGTTACTACGCTGGACTTCAGGAGAGCAAACTTTAAGCTATTCAGGGAGCTATTTAGCAGTGTCCCCTGGGAATCTGCTTTTGAGGGCTTAGGAGTCCACGAGTGCTGGTCAGCTTTTTAAGAACCACCTTTTAGAAGCACAGGAGCAGGCAATTCCAGTGTGTCGAAAGTCAAGCAAGCGGGGCAGAAGAACAGCTTGGCTGAACAGGGAACTCCTCTTGGAGCTCAGGAGGAAAAAGAAATGGTATGATCTCTGGAAGCAAGGTCAGGCTTCACAGGAAGATTACAGAGCTGTGGTTCATATATGCAGGGAGAAGACACGAAAGGCCAAAGCTCAGCTAGAGTTGAAACTGGCCAGTGTTGTGTCAGACAACAAGAAGGGCTTTTTTAAGTACGTTAATAGCAAGAGGAGGTCTAAGGAAAACATTGGACCGATACTTGTTGAAGATGGTCACCTGAATAATAGGGATGAAGAAAAAGCAGAGGCATTCAATGCTTTTTTTGCCTCAGTCTTTAATAATACTGATAGACCTTGGGCTGCCTGGTCCCCTGAGTCAGAGGACCATGAGTGTGGGAGCAGTGACTTTCCATTTGTGGACACTGAAATTGTGAGGGACCAGCTGTATCAGCTGAATGTTCACAAGTCCATGGGGCCTGATGGGATTCATCCCAGAGTACTGAAGGAGCTAGCGGATGATACGGCAGGACCCTTCTCTATCATCTACCAAAGGTCTTGGGAGTCTGAGGAGGTCCCCGCTGACTGGAAGCTAGCCAATGTTATTCCAATTTACAAGAAGGGCGTGAGGGAAGACCCAGGGAACTACAGACCTGTTAGTCTAACCTCAGTTCCTGGAAAAATTATGGAGAAGATCATACCGGGTGCTATGGAAAGGCATTTAAAGAACAATGCAATCATCAGGCACAGTCATCATGGGTTCACAAAGGGAAAGTCCTGCCTAACTAATTTGATATCCTTCTGTGATAAGGTCACTCACCTAGTGGATGAAGGGAAGGCGGTGGATGTAGTCTTTCTGGATTTTACTAAGGCTTTTGATACTGTCCCTCGCAGCATCCTTCTGGACAAGTTGTCCAACTGTGAGATGAGCAGGTTCACGGTGCGCTGGGTGAAGAACTGCCTGAATGGCAGGGCTCAAAGGGTTATAGTGAATGGGGCTACATCTGGCTGGCAACCGGTCACCAGCGGTGTTCCTCAGGGTTCAATTCTAGGGCCAGTTCTGTTCGATATATTTATCAATGATCTGGATGCAGGAGTTGAATGCACCATTAGCAAGTTTGCTGATGATACTAAACTGGGAGGTGCTGTTGACTCTCTTGAGGGACAAGAGGCCTTGCAGAGGCATCTAGATAGATTGGAGCATTGGGCAATCATCGATGGTATGAAATTTAACAAGTCCAAATGCCGAATTCTGCACTTGTGACAGAGCAACGCCGGGCACAAGTATAAATTGGGAGAGGAGTGGCTGGAGAGCAGCCCTGCAGAAAGGGATCTGGGGGTGCTGGTTGACAGCAGGCTCAATATGAGTCAGCAGTGTGCCCTGGCAGCCAAGAGGGCAAACCGCATCCTGGGGTGCATTAGGAGCAACCTGATCTAGTGAAAGGGGTCCCTGCCCATGGCAGGGGGGTTGGACCTTTAAAGGTCCCTTCCAACCCAAACCATATGATGATTCTATGATGATGATCCAGAGAGCTATGGCCCCTCCAACTACTGATGCTAGGACCCTCACTCACTCCCGTAGCTGACACCACAGGCCCCAGGGTGCCTACACCCCCCAGTCTGACTCCAGTAGCTGGGCACCAAATTTCACTCACACACACACAGGTCTCACCAGCAGCTGGCACCTGTTCCTTGCAGCACACATACACAGGGGACAGAGAGTGAGATTAAGCAGAGCGATAGTTAAGAAAAGATTTTAAAAGAAAATATAAGAAAACAGGACAGACTGCAGTGATCAGGCGCAGGGCTCAGCCAGACAAGCGTACTGACTGGCCCGTTTTATCCCCCTTTCTGTCTATTCCCCCTCTTTGTTTCTCCCTGCTTCCCCTTCCCCCTGCAAGTCCCTTCATCGGTTTGTATAGTTCTATCAATTCCCACATCCCTCCCAGTTTGGTGTCTGGGATCCCCCCTGGTTTAACATCTTATCAGTTGCAAAGTTCAGGTTGATCTTCCTGGAAGTGGTGCCTGTAGTTTAAATTCTTTCCTAAAACATTTATTGCATGTTTTGTATGTTGTGTTAAATATTAAAAAGAAATTTCCTATTTACAATCCAGTATAATCCTTGTAAATACTAAGTTTTATATCCTTTCTGTGGACCAAACAATAATCACTTTATAAAGTTGGATTAATATTTTAAGACATAGAGCTTCAACTATCCTTGTAGCTAGCAAAGCTATTTTTGATACTGTAAATGACACCTTCTGCCATGGTGACTTCAAGTGTAATCACAGAACCATAGAATAGTTGAGTAGTTGAGGTTGGAAGGGATCTCTGGAGATTGTCTAGTCCAAACCCCTTCCCAACCCCCGCTCAAAGCAGGATCAACCAGAGCAAGTTGCTCAGGACATTGTCCAGTCAGGTTTTGAATATCTCCAAGGATGGAGACTCCACAACCTCTCTGGGCAACCTGGTTCAGTGTTTGACCACCCTTAGAGTAAAAAAGATTTTTCTTAAGTTTAAACGGAATTTCCTATGTTTCAATTTGTGCCCATTCCCTCTTGTCCTGTCACTGAGCACCACTGAGAAGAGTTTGGCTCCATCTTCAATACACCCTCCCATCAGGTATTTAGACACATTGATAAGATCCCTCCTGAGCCTTCTCTTTTCCAGGCTAAACAATCCCAGCTCTCTCAGCATCTCCTCCTATGGGAGATGCTCCAATCCCTTCATAACTGCAGTGGCTCTTCGCTGAACTTGCTACAGTATGTCCATGTCTTTCTTGTACCGGGGAGCCCAGAACTGGACACAGTACTCCAGGTGTGGCCTCACCAGTGCTGAGTAGAGAGAAAGGATCACCTCCCTCAACCTCCTGTCAACGCTGTTCCTAATGCAGCTCAGGATACCATTGGCCTCCTTTGCTGCAAGGGCATGTTACTGGCTCACGTTCAGCTTGTTGTCCACCAGGACCCCCATGTCCTTCTCTGCAAAGCTGCTTTCCAGCCAGTCAGCCCCTAGCCCTAGCCCCTAGTGTTATTCCTCCCCAGGGGCAGGACTTGGCATTTCCCTTTGTTGGACTGCATGAGGTTCCTGTCTGCCCATTTCTCCAGCCTGTCGAGGTCCCTCTGAATGGCACAACAGCCATCTGGTCTATCAACCGCTCCTCCCAATTCTGTATCATCTGCAAACTTGCTGAGGGTGCACTCTGTCACATCGTCCAGGTCATTAATGAAGTTGTTAAACAGTATTGGCCTGAGGATCAACCCCGGGGGACACCACACTAGAGGCTGGCCTCCAGCTAGACTTTATGCTTCTGATCACAACCATCTGGGTCTGGCAGTTCAGCCAGTTTTCAGTCCACCTCACTGTCCACTTATCTAACTTGTACTTTGTCAGCTTGTCTATGAGGATGTTATGGGAGACAGTGTCGAAAGCCTTGCTAAAGTCAAGATAAACAGCATCCACTGCTCTCCCCTCGTCCACCAAGCTAGTTGACTCATTGTAGAAGGCTTATCATATTGGCCAGGCATGATTTCCCATTCCTAAATCCATGCTGATTCCTACCAAGCACCTTCTTTGGAAATGACTTCCAGGATTATTTTCTCCAGGAATAGAGGTGAGGCTGACCAGCCTGTAGTTCCCCAGATCCTCCTTCTTGCCCTTCTTGAAGATTGGAGAGTCATTTGCTTTCTTCCAGTCCTCAGGAACCTCCCCTGATCACCATGACCGTTCAAAGATAATTGAGAGTAGCCTCGCAATGACATCAGCCAGCTCCCTCAGCGCTCATGGGTGCATCCCATCAGGTCCCATGGACTTGTGCATCTCCAATTTGTTTAAATGTTTCCCTAACTGGGTCCTCCTCTATTGAGGAGAATTCTTCCTTGCTGCAGACTTTCCCTCTGGTCTCAGAGGCCTGGGATTACCTGAAGGCAATCCTTACCAGTAAAGACTCAGGTGTAGAAGGCATTCAGTACCTCGGCCTTTCCCATGTCCTTTGTCATCAGGTTCCCTGCCCCATTCAGCAGCAGGCCCACATTTTCTCTGGTCTTCATTTTGCTGCTGATGTACCTGTAGAAACCCTTAATGTTGCCCTTCACATCCCTCGCCAGTTTCAACTCCAGGTGGGCTTTGGCTTTCCTAACCCCATCTCTGCACACTTGGACAGTGTCTCTGCATTCTTCCTGAGTCACTTGCCCCTTTTTCCAGCTTCTGTATGCTTCTTTTTCATGTTTGAGTTTAGTCGGGAGCTCCTTGTTCGTCCATGCAGACCTGTCACCTTTGCTTGATTTCCTGCTCATTGTGATGGACCATTCTTGAGCTTGGAGGAGGTGATCCTTGAATATCAAACAGGTCTCCTAGACCCCCTCTGCTCTCCAGGACTGTCTCCCATGGGATTCTCCCAAGCAGGTCCCTGCACAGGCCAAAGTCTGCTCTCCTGAAGTTTGGAGTTGTGATCCTGCCATTTGCCTTGTTCCCTCCTCTCAGTATTCTCAACTCCACCATCTCATGGTCAATGCAGCCCAGGCTGCCCCCCAACCTTCACATCACCAACCAGTTTGTAAGAATTGTAAGAAAAGCTTCCTTGTTTGTAAGAAATGCGTCCAGCAGAGTGTCTCCCCTTCAGCCCTGTTTTGCTGATTACAAGCTCTCTCTTTTCCATAACACCCTGCACCCTTTGCTTGCCAACCCATTCTACCACTCCCTCGCTTGATTGTGGGTCGTCATCTCCCTCCCCTGTCATTTTTAGTTTAAAGTTCTCCTCACCAGGTTGGCCAGCCTGTTGGTAAAGATGGTTTTGCCCCACTTGGTCAGGTGGATCCCATCTCTCTCTAGCAGTCTTCAATCCTTAAAGAAGGGTCCCCATGGTCATAAAATACAAATACCGATTGTCATCGCCAGCTGGGCAACCAACTGTTGACCCACAGGATCCTTCCATTCCTCCTCAAGCCCTTGCTTCTCACTGGAAAGATCAGGGAGAACACTACCTGGGCCCCCATGCCCTTGACCATTGCCTCCAGATGCACATAGTCACACTTGATATGCTCCAGGTCTCCTCTGGCAGTATCATTGGTGCCCACGTGAAGATTCGCAAGGAGTAATAGTCCGAGGGTCAGACAAACCTTGGCGGCATCTCCACAGCATCCCGGATCCAACCCCCAGCAAGCAGTAAACCTCCAACACAGCAGGTCAGGTCGGCAGATGTGGGCCCCCATCCCCTACAGCATGGAGTCTCCCACTATTATCACTTGCCACTTCCTTCTGGTGCTGCTGCGTGGCTCAAGCTTAGCTAGCTCGGATGCTTCATTGGACAGAGTTCCCAGACCCTCATCTGCTGCGAGGGTACTGAATCTGTTCTTTAGTTGGAGATATGCAGGTGGAGCAGGAGCCTTCTTCCTGTTGCCAGAAGTCATAAGCTTCCAGCCTTTGCCATTTCCTAACCCAATAAGCACAGATCACCTCATCCTCCTTTAATACAGCTGAGGGTTCAGGCTGCAGGGTCTTGAAAAAGATCCGGTTGTTCTCTTTCTCACCATCTCTGATACCGCGCAGTCTGCTGACCTCTTCCTGCACCTCCTTGGCAACACAGATCCTGTACCACTGCACACCTTCTGCAGGCAAGGAAACTGTCTCCCTCTGCCCCAGCCTCAGTGAGAGACCCCAGGCACTTGCTGTACTCTGAGCGCTGCATCCTCCCTCGGGAGTTCGGTCTGGATTAATGCCTCTGACATTATAGGGACAGATGCTCCGATGGCTGGAGGTGGTGCCCTGTGACACATTAACATCATTGCTCAGGACATGGATGCTGCTCTCTGCAAAGTTTCTGGCCCCCTTCTGAGCAAAGTGCTGCATCTGTTGGCTGCCTCTGTTAGCTATGCTGTAAGAAGCAACTCAGGAAAATATTTGCAAGTACTGCTTTGTAGAAATACCCCATCATAGGCAGGTTTCTTTTTTTCTGGATAATCAGAAAGGTACCAACAGCAGCTGGCCAAAAAAATGGGAAAATGTGTTTAATGTAGTAAGGATGTAAACTGATAATTCTATTTTTATGAGTTTCGTCTTTTTTTCTTTTCCTGATTTTCAGTATTGGGGGGGGGGGGGAATAATCCCCAAAACCTACTCTGTCACATAACTTCCTAATAAATATTACCATAAAAGAAATTAACAGTGAAGAAAAACTTTTTGAAAAACAAGCTCTAAGTAAAATTTGGTCAGCTGAAATTTTTGTGAAAACTTTTTAGTGCCCACAAAACAAATTAAAAACTACCGTGTAGGAAAAAGCCAAATTTCTTTGTTTAAAAAGAAGTCAAACACTCTATACTTGAGTCGGGAGTAAAGTTGATTATTATCTAATGATTCTAGCAAAAGACCAGAGCCACTGTGTATTACTGGCAATAGATCCTTTCCCCTGAGAATGGCCTTTTTATCTCTTCACAAGTGACGGGATGGACAGTAACAAACTTGTTTGGGAGTTCCTATTCCAGGCAGAGAAGTTATGTTCAACATATTTTTCACACCGTATTTCTCAATTTCAGCAATTACAAGTACCGGAAAGACTGCAAAATCTTGTTATTTGTGAGATTTGTGTAGGAGAGACATTTCAGATGAGAACCCAAGCTTTTTGAATGCTTATCCAAAAATAAATGTTCTCCTCGTAACTTTTTTTGCTACATCATTTAATGTGTGTTTAGTAACACTTTACAAAACTATCAGAATGAACTTAGGCCATTTATTTTGCACCAGATTGTTCTTAAGATTCTTTGGAAGAGGTTTTTGGCAATTTTGATGATAGCCAGATCAACTTGAAGAATGTTTGGAGCATGTAGGTGCTTAGGCTTTTGGTAATGGCTGGATATGTTAACCACTATTTACAGGACAGAGGACAACAAAATTTTTTAATTTAATGTATCATTTTCAGAGCTCATTAGAAATTTGTGATCACTATACATCACTGTCCTCTAATAATATAGTGTTTAGCTAGAAAGAGGGAATATTATTTCTTTAGAATTTAGAATTCCTCTTTCTTCATAGCTAAAGACTTTTTTTTTTTTTTAAATCAGGATGACACTGAGCTGCTTCTTTCCACACTTATTTTTTAAAACAGATCATCCTGTAATACAGTGGGGTGAAAAAGATCTTATGTTAGGTGTTTTACATAGCATTTGTCCAGAAAAAAAATGATATTTTCCTTAAAGAACTAAATATCGTTGACACATTATTTACAGTATTCCTTATACTTTGACTTTTTCTTATTCTGCGGGTAATAAATTAACATGAGTGAATGCTTAGTTAATTAGTAAGTGCATACAAAAAATGTTTATGATGTAGAAGCATAAGTGGGTTAAATGATTGTGGATGCCCCATCCCTGGAAGTGTTCAAGGCCAGCTTGGATGGGGCTTTGAGCAACCTGGTCTAGTGGAAGGTGTCCCTGCCCATGGCAGGGGGGTTGGACTAGATGATCTTTAAGGTCCCTTCCAACTCAAACCATTCTATGATTCTATGACTGACAGTGCAAAAGAGCATTTGTTCTTTGCCTGGAAACCTCAAGAAAGAAAAAAAAAAAAAGACAAAAAAGCCTGTTCCATAGAGCTAATACAGAAGTTTTATAAATCCAAATTAAATTTCAGATGAGCATCCGCATTCGGGGGCAGTTACATAAACTAGTTATCACTACAAATTTGAAGAAAAGGATGCTGTGAAAAATAAAATATTTCTTTCCTTTTAAGCAAATAGGCTAACTTTGCTAGCGGAAGTTCTTAATTACAGGATTCATCAATTACTCAAGTTGAAAAAGGGCATTTCTCATATTAGGTGACTTCCATTAACCATTAATTCTTACTCTACCAAACATGGTGGTTTGTCTCATAAACAAAATCCAGTCTTTACTTGGACTGTTTCTTCTTAGATGTAGTGAAAAAAACCCCAACACTTAAAGATAATATGATTTCCCTTTTCTAGTTTTTTCTTCTTCATTACTGTAGCAGCATTTGCTCTCCATCACCAAGATTTCACAGCAGTAAGAGCAATCCTATCTTCTGTTAGTTAAACACATTCTTATATATTGCTTATTGATACTGTCTTTGAACACTGCACATTGCATTTTGTTCTTCAGAACTAAAATAAACAGCATGTTGGCAATGATTCAGGGTACTTCGAGCTTACTTGAGGAAACTGCAGTATTGCAACAATTGCCATTTCCTGCAGGGTTTTGCTCTTTAAAAGCAAAAGCACTTAGGCAAAAATTGAAGGCAGAAAATTCATGATGGAAGTTTTCAGGAGATAGGAAACAATTGTTGCAATTACTGATGCACCTGTAGGAACGCCAAAAAGAATTTTCACTGCTGATCATAAGTTTCTTGAAAGGGTCTTAGGTGAAGTGGTCAGTTCTGTTTGTTAAATCAGAAACTAAATAATTGTTACATAATATAGAATCAAAGAATAATTCAGGTTGGAAGGGACCTCAGGAGGTCTCTAGTCCAATCTCCTGCTCAAAGCATGGTCAATGCTGAATTCAGACCAGTTTGCTCAGGGCTTTACCCAGTCGGGTCTTGAAAACATCTAAGGACGGAAACTACACAAACCTCTCTGGGCAACCAGTTGCACTCCTTAAATGTCCTCCTGGGTTGCTTGTGCCCTGCTTTGTTGTTCCTCTAGCAGATATTGGGGTTGTTCAAGTCTCTCATGAGAACCGGAGTCTGTGAACATGAGGCTTATTCCAGTTGCCTGAAGACGACCTGTGTTGGCTTTACGTGGCAAGGTTTTGGTAGGGGTGGGGGGTGCAGGGATGGCTTCTATGAGAAGACACCAGAAGCTGTCCCCATGTCGGAAAGAGCCAGCTTCAGCCGGCTCCAAGATGGACCCGCCGCTGGCCAAAGTCTGAGCCAATCAGAGACATTGGTAGCGCCTCTGTGATAACATATTGTCCTGGTTTCGGCTGGGACAGAGTTAACTTTCTTTTTAGTAGCTGGTACAGTGCTGGGTTTTGGATTTAGTGTGAGAATGATGTTGATAACACTCTGATGTTTTAGTTGTTGCTAAGTAGCACTTATCTTAAGCCAAGGACTTTTCAGTCTCCTGTGCTCTGCCAGCAAGCAGGTGTGCAAGAAGCTGGGAGGGAGCATAGCCGGGGCAGCTGACCCGAACTAGCCAAAGGGGCATTCCATACCATGGAACGTCATGCCCAGTATATAAACAGGGGGGGAGTTGGCCGGGAGGGGCGGATCGCGGCTCGGGAACTAACTGGGCATTGGTCAGCGGGTGGTGAGCAATTGCATTGTGCATCACTGGTTTTTTTCCTTCCCCCCCCCTTCCTTCTTTTGTTGTATTCCTTTTCATTACTATTATTATTATATTTCATTATTACTATTGTTAGTATTATATTTTATTTTAGTTATTAAACCGTTCTTATCTCAACCCACGAGTTTTACTTTTTTTTTTCTTTCCTTTCCTCCTCCTCACCCCACTGGGAGGGGGAAGGGGGAAACGGCTGCGTGGTGCTTAGTTGCTGACTGGGGTTAAACCACGACACATATTTAAGAAAGGGTAAAAACTGCTGCACAACAGCAGCTGGGAGAGAGGAGTGAGAATATGTGAGAGGTACAATTATGCAGACACCAAGGTCAGAGAAGAAGGAGAGGGAGGAGGTGTTCCAGGTGCCGGAGCAGAGATTCCCCTGCAGCCCATGGTGAAGACCATGGTGAAGCACATTATCACCCTGCAGCCCATGGAGGACCCCACGCGAGAGCAGGTGGGTGTGCCCTGAAGGAAGCTGCAGCCTGTGGAGAGCCCATGCTAGAGCAGGCTCCTGGCAGGAATGGTGGCCCCGTGGAGAGGAGCCCATGCCAGAGCAGATTTTCTGGCAGGACCTGTGACCCAGTGGGGAGACCCACACTGGAGCAGTACGTTCTTGTAGGACTGCACCCCGTGGAAAGGACCCATGCTGGAGCAGTTCGTGAAGAACTGCAGCCTGTGGGAAGGACCCACGTTGGAGAAGTTCATGAAGGACTGTCTCCCGTGGGTGGGACCCCACACTGGAGCAGGGGAAGAGCGTGAGGAGGAAGGAGAGGCAGAAACAAAGCGTTATGAACTGACCGCAACCCCCATCTACTTCTTCCTGATCAGGCAGTCTGTATCAGATACCCACAACATCACCCACCTTGGTATGTCATCTAACCTGGACCCTTAAGCTCTCAACTGGCTTATCATCCATCCCTAGGCAAAGCTCCATGCATTCCAGCTCCTCTTTCATATAGAGCGCCTTCTTGGCTTGTTTTCCCTAAAGATTCCGTATCCATCCATTGCAGCACTCCAGTTGTATGAGCCATCCCACAATATTTCTGTGATCCCTGAGATCGTAGCCCTGCAAATGCTCACAGACGTCTAATTCCTCCTATTTTTCCCCATGTTGCGTGCATAAGTGTGCAGGCGCTTCAGAGAGGCACCCAGTCGTACCAATTTCCCCAAAAGGGCATGAAAGCTTTCCCATAATGCTGATCTCCTGGCACTTCCTTAGTTATGTGCATATGCTTGAAGTGGTCCACTTTCAACCTGGTTTTGTTGATTATGAGGTCCCTCCTGTTTACCCCACATCCTTTGCTTGCCCATCCAGTCTATGACTTCCTCACTTTGTTGGTCATCCCTTCCCCATCATTCCTAGTGTAAAGCTCTCCTTACCAGGTTGGCCAGCCTGTTGGCAAAGCTGTTTGTGCCCCACTTGGTCATGTGGATCCTGTCTCTCCCTAGCAGTCTTCCATCCTCAAAGAGGACCCCATGGTCATAGTGGCACAAAGTCTAGTTGGAGGCCAGTAAATAGCGGTGTACCCCAGGGGTCAATACTGGGTCCAATACTGTTCAACATCTTCATTAGTGATCTGGAGGATGGGGCAGAGCGTACCCTCAGCAAGTTGGCTGATGACACAAAACTGGGAAGAGTGACTGATACATCACAGGGTTGTGCTGCCATCCAGAGGGACCTCGACAAGACGGAGAAATGGGCTGACAGGAACCTCATGCAGTTCAACAAGGGGAAGTGCCAAGTCCTGCCCCTGGGGAGGAACAACCTTGTGCACCGGTACATGCCGGGGGGGCCAGCCAGCTGGAAAGCAGCTTTGCAGAAAAGGCCCTGGGGGTCCTGGTGGACACCAAGTTGAACATGAGCCAGCAGTGTGCCCTTGCCGCAAAGAGGGCTAATGGTATCCTGGGCTGCATTAGGCAAAGTATTGCCAGGAGGTCCAGGTAGGTGATCCTTCCCCTTTATTCAGCACCAGTTGAGTACTGTGTACCTGGAGTCCTGTGTCCAGTTCTGGGCTCCCCAGTACAAGAGAGACATGGACATACTGGAGAGAGTCCAATGAAGGGCCATGAATTGGCACTGCTTAACTGTCCTCAACGTGAAAAAATTTATCCTATCAAGTCAGGACCTCTCTTTTTTCAGTTTATGCCCGATGTCTATCACCCTCCTGCCATGCATCATTGTGAAGAGTCTGACTCCGTCTTCTTGATACCTTGTAGGTATTGAAAGGCTTCTATTAGACCCCCCTAAACTTTCTCTTTTCCAGGCTGAACAAACCTAGTTCACTCAGCCTCTCCTCATAAGGTATGTGCTCCAGCCCCCTGACCATGTCAGTGGCCCTCTACTGAACTTGCTCCAGTTTATCAACATCCTTCTTGTATTGGGAGGGATCTGAACCTAGACTGGATAAGTCTCTGAGCCAATAAATGCAGCAGATGTGGAATATTTAAATACTGAGAATGCAAAAGGTTTCAAGAGAGGCACCTTGCCATCTTTTTCATTTTATTTTTGTTCTTTAATGTTTAGGTGCCTTGACCCAAGCCATTCGCAATTTTGCAAAAAGCCTTGAAGGTTGGCTTTCCAGTGCCATGAACAATATTCCACAGAGAATGATACAAACCAAGGTAAAAAAAGTTTACTGCAGTTTTCTTCACTTTATGCAATTGTACACTAGATGTCATTTAAGATCTAAAAGTAGCAGCGTTTTAACTTTTATGCTAAATGTCATATTTAGGTTGAACTTCAAACACGAAATATGGGATTGGAAATAACTTTGTTTTGCCAAAAAAAATTAATAGGAAAAAATGTATTTGTTCCATTATATGTGAATTGCAATATCTGAGGGCTCATAAAGTAATACAGCAATTTTAAAATTAAAATAGATGAAACAGAAGACCTGTTGATAATACAATGTGTTAAGATAAATGGATTTCTTCATAGGTTGCTGCTGTAAGTGCCTTTGCCCAGACTTTGAGAAGATACACATCTCTTAATCACCTGGCTCAGGCAGCTCGAGCTGTGCTTCAGAACACTTCTCAGATCAACCAGATGCTCAGTGATCTCAACCGTGTTGATTTTGCCAATGTACAGGTACCTGTAGCTTTAAAAAACAGATTTTTAAAAAAATTGTTATTTCCCCCAAAATTTTTTATTTTTATTGTTAGTTCTTATTATTCCATCAAGAAAGCAAAGTGGGAACATTTTGCTGATTTTTATATATGCAGTGATTCAGTTGAAACTTTCCAGCTTACACTTTGGCAATAAGGAAAATAAAACCTCAGAACTGTTATCTATTTCCATTTTCTCTGAAGGCTTCTTATCTTTCAGACCATGCATTCTGCCAATTTTTATTTAATGCAGATGAAAGTGTAGAGTACATGTGTTCTTAGAATGAACAGCATGAACAATGCCTGAAGATGAAATCTTGGATAGTAGCATAGCTTCTGATCTTCCATTAAAAAATATTGATCATACAGCAGTA